>NW_020797900.1:783202-879571 GCF_003369625.1 Aspergillus mulundensis | reverse complement strand
TAAAAAATCTAGAACCCTCGCGCCAAAGCCACATAATATTTAGTTATTTAAGTAAAAAATATAATATTTAATAAGGCAAGAACCTATAATAAAAACAACCTAATTTACATAACCAGTTTAAAATATGCTATTCCAGCATATATTAATAAAAAAAAAAAAGAAAAACTAGTTAATATACCATTTCTTATTAGCTTTAAAAATAATTTTCCTAAACTTAATAATAAAAACAAGCCTACTCCTAAGCCTAATAACATAAAAATAGGTAAAAATAAAAAAATTAAAAATAATAAACCTCACGCCAAAATTAATGCTTAAAATAAAGCTATTTTTAACTTACCTAATAATTTAATATTATATAATAATAAAAACCCTATAATTTTACTTATTCCCGCTGCTAGCCTAAGCTTAGTAAGTATTATAATTAATTAAAGCTCTTAAACCCATAATAACTATAAAATTATTTTAATAACACCTAACTAAGTGGTAAAAAGTAAAAAAAATAAAAAAATTCTTAACTTTAAAAATAATAGTGCTAGAGGGCTCCCATAACTAAAAAATAATATAAATAAAAATAATAATAAAAAAAAAACACTAACACTGCTTTCTCCTAAAAAATCTAACTTAAAATTATATAAAATTAACATAAAAAAAGGGGAGTAAGATCCTAATCCCAGACTTTTAACTATATAGGTTAAATTAAATAAAAAGGCCTAATATAACCACCTGCACTAAAAGTAAAATTTAAAAGATTTTATAAATAAAGACCGCCCGAGATAAAGGCTTTTTTTTAAAGTTTTTTATATTAAACTTTTTTACTAGCCAGCAAAAAACTTTATTAAATACTATATTTTTTTTTACTTAATAATTTTTAAACCTCCTAAACTATTGCAAGAGGCACCAGGCAAAGCTATTTATTAAGATTAGCTTTAAAAAGAACTAAAAAACTAGGCAGAACTTATAAAATATTTATATAAAAACTAGTTTATAAAGGCCGCTAAAGTTAAATTTAGTATTTTTAAAAAACTTTATACCTTTAAAATTATTCTTATATTAAAAGGCAAGATTATTATACCGCTTACATGGGTATTTAAATATAAATTTAATATTATTAATTATTTAAATAAATTTAAAGCGCGCCTTTGTGCTAAAAAAGATTTTTAATCTAGTAACTATATTAATATTATAGTAGTAACTTTTACTACTTAATTATTTTAACTTATAATAGCGCTTGTTGCTTATTTTAATCTTAATATTATTTAATTAAATATTATTAACGCCTTTATCCAAAGCTTTATAAATAAAAAAGTATATATTAAAATACTACCCGGCCCCTGGCGTGTTAAAAGCAAAGTATTTAAGTTAAATTAATTTTTATATAGCCTTAAATAATTACCGCGTATTTAGTAAAAAAAAATATTTTTAATACTTTTTAAATATAACTTTAAGCTAGTGCCGGAAGAGCCTTGCCTTTTTATTATAAAGTATTTTATAGTTATTTTTTTTATTAATAATATACTTGTTATAAGCAAGAGATTAGCTAAAGCTAAAAAAAAGGCCACTAACTTTATTAAATATATAAAATATATATATAAATTATAAAATCTTAGTAAAGCAAAGTGGTTTTTAAATATTAAAATTATTTATAATTATTATAATTAAAAAATTTAGTTACTTTAAGATTCCTATATTAATAATTTACAGGCTAAATATAACCTTATAGCACTAAGTAAAATATTAAAAATACCTTTACTTATTAAAAAACTAACACCTACGCCTTTAAATTATACGCCTATAAAATAAAATATTTTTTTATACTAATAACTTGTTAGCTTATTTTTTTATTTTACTATAATAACATGCCTTAATACCTTTAAAGCGGCTAGCAAGCTTGCTTAGCATATAATATAGCCTATTAAAACTTATATTAAGGTAGCTAAGTATATTATTTAGTATTTTATTATTATAAAGGACCTAGGAATTAAATACTTAATTAATATTAAAAAAATTATTATTATAGTATTTAATACTTTTTTTAGTAATAATTTTAATTAACAAAGCTTTAATAAATAGCTTATAAAGTTATTTAAAGGTTTAATTAACTAAAACACTTATAAATAAAAAATAGTTACCACCTTTATTACTAAAGCTAAATTACTTACTATTACTAAAGAAGTAAAAAACCTTATATAATAAAAAAAACTTTTTAATATTATAAAATTTAATTTAGAGGTTAAATTACGCCTTTTTTATAATAATACTTAAATTATATAATTACTTAACTTAAATAATCCTATATTTATTATATAACTTTAATATATTAATATTTACTATTACTAGCTTCGCAAGAAGTGTTAAAATAAAAAAATTAAAGTTAACTAAATAAAAATAAAAAATTAATTAATAAATAACCTTACTAAACTTCTTAGTAGCCCGCGTTATAAAATATTTATTTATTAACTTAGCCTTATTAAAATTAAAGTTATTTTTAATACCTAGTATTAATATTTTTATTTTTTTAAGTACTAGGGGGTATATTAAATAAAAGGTGAAGATCCCTTGGATTTCCGCGGCAAACTTAGTTAAATAACTTTAATTAACCTTTAAAAATAAAAAAAAAATTAACCTTTAACTTTGGCCGGATTTCACAACCTAATTAAAAAATAAAATATAAAAAAAAAAAGGGATAAATATAGCTTAAATTTTTTTATATTTAGCTATTAAACTTTTATATTCTTATTTATTTTAAATCCTAAGAAATTTTATATTTTGTTTACCCCTTAATTCTCATCCCAATCTCATATAACCAATTTCTGCCTGAGGCATCCGTAACTCCGAAATTGCCAGTATCCGCGACTCCCCACGCGTGACTGTCGCGTGTCAGTCGCGGGTTGAACCCGCAGTTAGCTGTTTGACAGGACTCTAAGCCGAGGCGCTAGTACAGCTGGCCCGCAGCTAAGGCGCGCCACGCTTAAGGTTACATCCACGACGCCCCGAGTCTCCGTTCCGCCAGTCAGCGGTCATGCGATTCCGAGATTCCGCCATCAGAACTCATGCTTGGGATGGCTCCTATGTATCTGGTTCTGGGCAAGCTTTGGACTGGTAGACAGGCAGAAGATATTAGACAACCCCAGATATCGAATACGTGGAAATCGACAACGCAGGCATGTCCGGAAACGGGGACCGTGTTCGGCGGTAGTTACCCCTCACGGCCTGCCAAGACTGCCTTGTCCCGCCTCTTCCTCTTTGGAGTGCCTCCGAAGTCTGGACACCACCGGCGCACGTCTCCAAACGGTCTGATTCCCGACCCCCAGTCACCAGTAATAATCGCCAAATATCGAACGGTCAATCAAGTCACGAGCTTACGATAGGGATAGGGCCATGGATCCAGAGGACGGTTCTTGGGAAGCCGAAGAAGGCGTTCCCCATATCGAGGACCCCTTCATCCAGCGCTTCCTCGCTGGTCGTCTGTCTCTGATCCAGAGGGAAGAATCCCAGCGCCATGGTAAGACTCACGCGCATTATCTTCTTCAGTACTTACTAACCGCTTACCCTTCAGATGCGAATCTGCAAAAGTCCTTGCCTCCGGTAGCCCAAAGGGCCTGCCAGATCGTTTCCCGAGTGTGCGCTCAGGAACTGGCCCAACTCCAGCAAGATGGTTACCAGTCAGACGGCATCCCGCATCCGAGCCGCATGTCGGACAGGGACAGGGTGCGGCTAGAGAGCTCCGATCTCTGGAGGCTTGTGCGACATCTGCCCAAAGGGTCCCTCCTGCATGGTCATCTGCCTGCTATGGTCGATACGGACTTTCTAATCGATCAGGCGTTTGCTACGCCAGGGATCCACGTATCTGCCCCTGGCCCACTACTAACGCAGCGCGATTTCCAAGGCGCGCCGTTCGCCTTTCGATATTGCCCTCGATCCACTGGCGAGCCTAAAGATAAGCATTCACTGTGGGCAGATAGCTACGAACCATCGACTCCGATTGACCTACAGAGCGCTGCGGCTTCTTTTCCGGATAAGGGAGAATCAGGCTTTCGTCGATGGCTCAAGAGCCGTTTTACCCTGACCGCCGAACAGTCACAACATACTCCGAGTGGGAGCAGAGCAATCTCCGACATCTTCAATATTCGGTTGCCTATCATCAACTCAATTCTTCAGTGCGAGCCTATTCTGCGCAAATGCCTACGGCATATATTCTCGGAGTTGGCCGCTGATAGGATAAGGTATGTTGAGTTCAGAGTTGCCTTTACTTTCGAATATTTCTTGGAAGGGAGTGATAGGGCCGAGAAAGACTACAATGCGTGGTTTCAGATTCTTCAAGATGAAATTGAAACTTTCAGGAATACTGAAGAAGGAAAAGAGTTCCATGGTGCTCGGGTAATATGGTCAACCATGCGTGGTCTATCAAACAAAGACATTGGCCTCAGTATGAAGCAGTGCCTTCTCGCGAAGGAGAAATTTCCTGAATTGATCTGTGGGTTCGATCTACTCGGACCTGAGGCTAACGGGAGGCCACTTAACGATCTGCTACCCATTCTGTTTTGGTTCCGAGGACGCTGCGCTGAAGAGGGCGTAGAAGTTCCATTTCTATTCCATGCGGGCCACTGTTTGGGTGATGGAGACCAAGCAGACGATAACCTTTTTGACTCAGTTCTGCTGGGCGCTCGAAGAGTCAGCCAAGCTCTTTCGCTATATAAACACCCTCTACTCATTGATGTTGTCAAGTCTAAGAACATCCTAATCGAATGTTCACCAAGTTCAAACGCATGTCTCGGGTTCGCCAACTCTTTCCAATCCCAACCTCTACCGGCTCTTCTATCCCGTGGTGCCTCTGTCGCCATCAGCAACGACTCACCCGGCTTGTTTGGGCTCGGACCGAATGGTCTAACGTCCGAGTTTTACCAGGCTCTACTTGCATTTCACAGTTTGGGCCTCTCTGGCCTGACGATGATGGTGGAGAACTCTATCCGTTGGAGCTGTTACGAAGACCAGACGTCAAAGGAATGGAACACAGACATACAGGAAGCTATTCTCGGAGAGGGCGTGAAAGCTGGTCGTCTGCACGAATTCTACGCTGATTTTGAGAAGTTCTGCGGGTGGGTAGTCCAGGAATTCGAAGAGAAATACTGTAATCCTGAAGAGGACAATATCGATATCTAGTTAGATAGCCAATTCAAGCGCTGTAAAATCCCATGACCACCCATTATGCCCCTCTCCACCATTACACTATATATGACTACCTAAGTCTGTCTGAGAAATACAACAATCAAGCCTGACCCTATGGTGTCACCTATGCCTCCACGTGATTCCTTCTCAAAGACGCCTTATGATGATCATAAAAGTGAGTCATGCTCCCGGCATAAGATTATTTATGCCACTTTCGAGATGCTTATCTCTCCACTCCAGCTTCGATAGGATAGTCGCCAGGAACTGGCTCCTAATCTAGTGACTCTGGTCTGAACATGTGTGAAAAAGTCATACCGCGCTGGTCAGCCCTCTGCTAAAGTCCTACATACATGACTTCCCCATGCTCATTAAGATTGCGTGTCAGGCTGGATTTTGGCTTTGTTCCGCCTGATCGCTATCAGCTCACTAGCGCCTCGGTCCCCAAACGTCATTCCAACAGGCACTTAGCCTTCGCAGCCCGACATCTCTCTTTCTAGGAACCGCAGTCCGAACCGGTTCTGCCTTTTCTCCTCGCTTCCTTTTTGCCGATATTCTTTTCCTCTCTCGTGTTCTCCAGTCTTGATCCTTTCCGATGACTTTTATGCCTTTTCAGTGAGCCCCGGTCGGCTCCTAATCGCCCATAATGACCTACTTTCTGCCTTCGTTTTTCCAGAAGCGTTTGCTCAAATACGCTCTCTCTCGTCTTGAGTTTATCGACACCGAAGCTTTAGATCCCGACAGTCTCGGCATCCGCTGGGGTCAGCGAAGCACCGTGGAGCTTCGTGATGTCGCGTTACGACTTGAAGTAAGTGGCTGTGGCCGAGCTTCCCCGCAATTTGATGATATTCATCACCGATGTCCCATGCTAACCGGTAATGTCTTTCGATAGAAACTAGCCACGCTTCTACACCTTCCTCCCTCAAGCAAACTGCTAAGTGCCACGGTTCGGTTTCTTCGACTCACCGTTCCCGCGGATATCTACAGTAGCGGTATAATTTGTGAGGTTAGCGGGATCGAGGGACATTTGCGCTTCCCTTCGGAGAAGGAAGTAGCTGCTGCGAGAACTAGCCTCTTCAAAACCTATGAACCCGGTCACGAGTCTATCATTCCGAACCCAGCAGATCTCGCCGCGTCGTTTCTCCAGACCGAACCGAAGGAAGAGAAAGAGGAACTACAAGCTGCCATTGCATCACAGTCTGAAATACTCCACCGTACTTCAGCATCCATCAGTGATGATGAGGAAGAACTTGGTCTCGGTGATGAAACGGTATCGCTACCTAGCTTTGTCGCTGCGTTTCTGAAGGGAGTTGCAGATCGCCTGCAGGTTCAGGTTAGCGATATCTCTTTACGGCTTGACGTGGAAACAAAACAAGAAGGCTCGTCTAAGCGCCAACCTGAGGATAAGCCCGATTTGATTTCAGGCCTTCTGAGCATTCGTCAAATCGGTGTTGGTGCGGTAGCTACGGCCTCCAACTCAGATGAGCCTTCCCTGCACATTGGGAAACGACCGGTTTCTCTCTACGGTATAGAGCTCGCGCTGGTCTCCGAGCCTATAGTCTTCTCAAATTATTCCCGCTTCGCTGTGCCTGAATCTCCCTCTATTCCCATGCGTTCGAAATTGAGCCAGTCATCCAGCTCAGCCTCGTCAGTCCCACCAGCACCGTCCTCAGTCTCAAGCTCGAACCATGCCATGTTGGCCTCAACAATCTTCGAGCCTTCCCACCATACTCTTGGTGTCGCTCAAGATGAGCCTGATGCGACGGGGCTTGAAGGATCAACATATACCTATGACGGTAGGTTCTCCGATGCCGATACGGAGGAGAATAGAAGCTACGGATACCTTGAAGAGTCGCAAAATCTTACGGAAGAGGAACGCCTGCTGGACAACCCCGCATATCTCGATTCCGTGATTGATTCTCATCTCAAAGACGATGACCTGGAAGGTCTTGCTGACATTCCGCCTGATACTTTCAACCAATCCGATATTGATAGGAGTACACCGCAGCTACAAAGTCCGAACCTGCAAAATTCAGGTTTGCAAGCGTCAGATTTGCAAGCTGCGGGGCTGGAAGCCTCAGGTTCAGATGACACATGCCCGAGATCTGGAGACATTTCGGCGGCCTCGGCGCCCAACGTACGAAACATCGAGAGACCGCTTGACACCCATTACCTTTCCAAATCGTCTTTGCCTATTTTATCTCAGCAACGGACGGAGGGTACCATTGACGATAGTCTACAGGTATCGAAACATATCCCGCCGTCCCCTTCTGAAACTAGTAGCTCGGACTCCGCCTCTGCCTACTTTAATGATGAGTTATCGGAATCCAAGTTGTTCACCTCGGAGGAGGCACAGAGCATGTACATGAGTGCTATGAGTCATGGTTCCAACTCGGGAAGTTTTATGCCCAATATACCGGGTGGCTGGGACTCGTCAGAAGCCACCTTGACTCGACAAACTACCTATCACGGATACTCAGATCATCCCGATGAGGCAACGACCAGTTCAGATGACCAGGACAGAACACCTATATCCACACCTAGACCTACAGATCACGAAGGAAAGTCTCCCTTCGGGCATTCATTTATTCCTAATCAGAAATCCTCCTCCGAAACGGCCGATAAGCAGTCCGTCCAGTCAGCATTTGACGTTGGCGAGAGCACAGAGATATCAAAGCGTTTCCTCCATATTGATCGGGTCACGGTATGGATACCTTCCACAAAACCGGAAAAGGGGCATCAAGAACTTTCCGAGTCAATACATACCGGGGCCGCGGAAAGCAGCTTTAACGATGCAAACTCTTCCCTGGAAGCTTCTCGGGTCGGAGAGAAATCCGTGTCTTTCTCAATACCTCGTCCCTCGTTACGAGACCGCCATGACTCAACTGAATTGCCATTTGCCGATACTAACATGAGGCCCAGCATCAAACACCATCCTGAATCCCTTAGCAGTGCAAACGACGTCTCCATTGAAATTTCCTCCGTTGAGATTCAGTTCGACATAGCTATCGGGTGGATAGCTATTAGGTTTAGCCAAAGGTTACTCCAGGGCTTTGGCGGGAATAGGCAAACAAGCCCGAGCGAGAAGCATCAGAAAAAGGGCAATCAAGATGCACAGGCCTTCGGTCTGACACTGGGCAAGTTTTGTGTCAAGTTTGTCGAACAAGTCCCTGGTAACCCTTTTCCACTGGGGAAGCAACAGGATCCTTCCACCACTTTCCTCGATTTCTTGCATGATGATGTCCTTCTTCAGTCCACCGCAACGGGCGTGAAGGCGCATTACTCATGTTCCAATGATAAAACAAGCCTTTCTGCTTCTGTGTCCAAGTTTACCGTTGGATTCGCATCCGAAGACTTGATATCCTTCAGTGAGGACTTGAAGATGCGAGAGTCAACAAGAGACGGTCTATTACCCACCGACAGTGATATCCTGCTTTCGTTGAGCAAGTCGCAAGAGTCGGCGAGGTTCACCATCGGAACGCTTCCCCTGTGCGTCAAGATAAATATCCAGCGACTGGAGGAGTTAGTAGGGCTATTCGGAGGCTTAAGCACAATCCTGGAACTTGGTAACTCGATATCCTCCGTATCAGGTAGCAAGGGGTCCAAGAAAGACGTGCCAAAGCGGACTCGTGGCGTTCGCTTTGCAGGATCCCCTCCATCACCTATCAGGACTCCGGCTGCTAGCTCACAATGGAAGGTGGACGCACGGATTGGTGGAATCGCGTTGGACGTGGCAGGAGAGAGCCATTACCTCACATTAAGGACTACTGCTGTTAAAACTGTTAGCAGGTCTGAAGGGATAGGTATTCAGATCGACAAGGCGAAACTCAGCGGGCCGTTTTCTCTGCGCGATAATGGAGATGCGCCAGCAAAAGTCAGCCTTGACAATATTCGCGTGGAATTTCTGTACACTCCGAAAGAACCTGATCTCGATCGACTGTTATCGCTGATTACACCTTCCAAGGATAAATATGATGAAGATGATGACATTATGATAGACACGCTATTCCGACAGCGGAAGCAGGGGTCAGTTCTTCGCGTCACTGTTGCAGGAGCCAAAATGGTCGTCTCCAACCCTGAGCTAGGGCCACTCCAGCAACTAGGAGAGGAACTGAGCAGGTTATCCAGTGTTGCCAAGTACTTGCCTGAGGATGACCGACCTGGCATTCTGACTCTAGCGTTGATTCGGAACGTGGAGGCTCGCTTGCACGTCGGTGGGCAGATCGGAACTATCACCGCGAACCTTGAAAATGCTGAAGCAGCACATATCAGTATTCCGTCGCTTGTGGCCGCTCAGTTTGGGTCGATAAGATTGAACAGGAATGCAGATGAGGAACTGATTGGCGAAGCACTACCCCCCAAACCAGACTCGATCCCCATTCCGGTTCTGATGGTTCGCTTCATTGCCGATGAGATGGATCCCACGATTCAGGTCAAACTACACAACCTACGCGTCGAATATTCAGTCTCGGCTGTGATGGCATTCCTTGGCATGAGTGATGAAATGACATCCGGAGACGTTGCGGCCAACATGGCGTCTTCGTTGGCTAATATTGCGGATCTGCACCCGCCATTACAGGAGGCTCTCAAAGAGAGCTCTGCCCTTTCAAGCAAACCTATAAAGCTGAAAGTAGCTCTCCGAGACTGCGTCCTTGGTCTAAATCCACGTGGGACAGCCGCCAGAGGGCTTATTGTTCTGACCAACTCTACTTTCAACGGCGCTATTCACGACCTCTCGTCTTCGGAAGCCACACTTGATCTACGTAAAGCGTTCATCATGATCATCGACGATGCACGGAATATTGATGCAGGCAGCAATACCCCTCGGCGAAGAGCAGCATCTCCGCATAGTGAACAGATTCAAGCATATATGGAAATGGGGTACGTCTCGATCTCGTCAATATCTTCGGCGACAGCTACAGTGAAGATTATGCGTCTAAGTGATGATGGGGCGAAATCTCTTGACGTGGAGGTTAGAGACGATCTGCTAATCCTTGAGACCTGTGCCGACTCGACACAAACCCTGATCAGCATAATGAGTGGACTCCAACCTCCTGGCCCGCCCACCCAGGTCAAAAAGTATCGGACTGAAATTGTGCCAATTGAAGACATGCTGAATTCCTTCAGTGGGGATGCATTTGCTACAGAGTCTCCTGTTGACACTTCTACGGGGGTCGTTGACCAGGCTGAAGCCCTTGATCAGAACCCCGAACGCGATACTGATTATGTTACTGACTTCCATCCCCTCATTGCATCAGAGGAAGAATCGTCCCAAATCCCTGACAGCTTCCACTCACAGTACCACGTTTCATCCAGCATGTCGGAACTTGATTTCCGTGAGGATCATTTTATGCAGCAGTCCTCAGTGGGAGGCACAGCCCATAGATGGAATTCTGCACAAAACACGTATAACCTCTCGGATGATTCGAAACTTCAAAACAGCCCATTGAGAGTAAGGGTTCGTGACGCACATGTAATTTGGAATCTCTTCGATGGGTACGACTGGCAGCGCACGAGAGACGCGATATCGAAGGCTGTCAAGGATGTGGAGAAGAAAGCCACTGAGCGTCGCGCTAGCGGCAGAGCAACTGCAGCCTTTGATGACGACGACGAGGCCATTATTGGCGACTGCTTGTTTAACTCAGTCTATATTGGTATACCTGCCAATAGAGATCCGGCGGAGATGCGTAATGACATCAACCGGAACATTGATGACCTCGTCAGTGAAACCGGCAGCTACGCCACTACCAGCACGGTCACCACGGTACGGCGAAACATGTCGCCCACCGTACGGGGGAAGAAGCTGCGGTTATCCCGGAGCAAGGACCATAAGATGACATTCGAGCTCAAAGGCATTTGTGCGGACTTGGTTGTGTTTCCACCGGGCTCAGAAGAAACACTGAGCTCGCTAGACGTCCGGGTCAAGGAATTGGAAATCTTCGACCACATACCGACTTCGACGTGGAGGAAATTTGCCACTTACATGAATGAGGCTGGAGAAAAAGAACTTGGAACCAGTATGGTGCATCTCGAGATCTTGACAGTGCGACCTGTGTCATATCTTGCCGCATCGGAAATCATCCTCAAGGTAAGTAAGAGGAGGATAATAATGCACCCAGCGTTGCTGACATGCTTCCAGGCGACCGTACTTCCCCTTCGTCTACACGTAGATCAAGACGCACTCGATTTCCTCAGTCGATTCTTCGAGTTCAGAGACGACTCAGCGACCCCGGTCGGGCCTCCGCAAGAGCCACCGTATCTGCAGAGATCGGAGATCAATGCCATCCCCGTCAAGCTCGACTTCAAGCCGAAACGAGTGGACTATGCAGGTCTTCGGTCCGGTCGCACAACAGAATTTATGAACTTTTTTATCCTAGACGAGGCAGACATGGTGATGAGACACGTCATCGTGTACGGGGCAAAAGGGTTCGACAAGCTCGGCCAGGCGCTCAACGATGTTTGGATGCCGGACATCAAGAACAATCAGCTTCCAGGTGTTCTTGCCGGTCTAGCCCCCATCAGGTCTCTCGTTAATGTGGGCAGCGGTTTCAAGGATCTCGTGGCAGTTCCTGTGCGGGAATACCGAAGAGACGGCCGCATCGTCCGCAGCATCCAAAAGGGGGCATTCACATTCGCCAAAACCACGTCCAATGAGCTTGTGAAACTGGGCGCCAAGCTCGCAATTGGGACCCAAACAATGCTTCAGGGCGCGGAAGAGCTTCTGAGCCCTCCCAAAGGCCAAGCCGCGGCAAGCGAAGAGGACGAGATTGACGAAGATGGAGAGACCAAGAAGATATCGCTTTATGCTGATCAGCCTGTTGGGGTCGTACAGGGGCTGCGAGGAGCCTTCAGGGGATTGGAGCGCGATCTCGCCATGACGCGGGATGCAATCATTGCCGTGCCTGCAGAAGTACAAGAGAGCGGGAGCGCTACGGCTGCCGCGAAAGCGGTTCTGAAACGAGCGCCGACGGTTATCCTCCGACCAGCGATAGGCGTCACCAAGGCCGTTGGGCAGACGTTGCTTGGGGCAGGGAACTCGATGGACCCCAGCAACCGCCGCAAGATTGAGGATGTAAGGATCAACAGCCCGCCTAACCGTTGTTGTGGCACTGACAGCTGACGTTCTATTTCCAGAAATACAAACGGCATTAGATTTGATTTGGCGCGCGCATTATCCGATCATATTATTGAAAGATTCCCCCTATCGCGATTTATTGCATATACATGCTTTGTTTTGTTTTCCTTCAGGCCGGTTCTAAGATTGACTGACTAATGCGGCTGGGAAGGGACTGGTTTGTTTTTGTTTTCCCTTATTTTTGGCTACGATGACGAGAGACGACCGTCAGATGACTATCACTACTTTTGTTATTTGCAGCATCGGTTGGAGTTGGATCTGTTTGCATGTGAGATTGAGGCTCAATACATCTTTTGACTCCTTGCGTAGCTGCCCTCCGTAGTTCGCAAGAAAGGGATGGATCAATCATCAATGCCAGGGTAGCAACGGTAGAGTTAAACTCCCGGGACTCTGCAGGTTAATGCATGACACGTACCGAGCCTGATCCTCCCTGATCCTCCAGCTGAACCCCGTTCGCCACTAAGCAGGAGCATCTTGTTCCTGGCCGTGCGATTGGCGGTGGCCTGGACATGGGCGTGGGCGAATGGGAGCAGCAGGCCTCACAACGGCAGTGAGCATGCTGAAACAGAACACTGGGCTCAGCAACGACGATCTGGAGCCACGTTTGGCTGCCCAAGTTGGTTTGGCTTTTGGCTTGCAAGGGGCCTGGAAGTTGGTCAATGTGATCTGAGTCTGACAGGGATCGTGGCGTGCGGGACCTGCCAGAAGTCAATGTGACGTCGCACCTCCACTGCCTTCTGTTGCTTGCTTCTCGATCCAGGTCCTGCAGGCCTCAATAATAGCTTTCGCCCTTCTTTCTGCATTTCTCCATTTTTCCTCTTCGCTTCTTTTCTCCAGTATTTTATTCAACTTTCGTCGTTCGTTACTTTCGCATTCCATCTTATCGCCCATGGACGGCTATTACGCTGGACGTTCACCATACTCTTCTTCTCCCTCTCTTTCTCCTCACATAAATCACCAGACCATGGACGATTTCTCCGCTGAGAGCTGGCCTTTGGAGGACAACGATTCCTCCTCCAGGTTTATACACAGAAAATATATCACCAAGGGCTCCACTGAGCCTCCAGCTGTAGCTGGTATTCTCTCCCTCCACAACTACCGCAAATCACTCTCCCACGACCGCGACTCCAGCTGGATCGACGACCAGGAGGGGAAGACGAAGACGCTGAGGCGCAAGAACGCCTCGACGAATCTCAACGAAAACGACCATCATGCCCAGGGGCATGTCCATTCCTCCACCCCTACCCCCTCGACCACATCCACATCCAGCCCTCCACCCTCACTATCACGCTCCGATTCCCCAGGCTCGACTCTGAGCGAGCCATTTCCAGACTTCGATCCCTCAGACAGAGACAAAGACACCAGAGACCCAGCACCAGCAGAGCCAGAGCAAGAGCCCATTCCATTCGCAACCCCACGCCCTCGACCATCCCCAACATCCACCACAATGATGTACGAGGGCACACCATTCGAAATCATGAACCCGCATGAGTCGCTCGTCGTGTCGCGGATAGAGTCGTATATGCCCGAGCCCGAGCCAGAGCCCGAGCCCAAGCCATCAATACACGAACACGAACATGAACACGAGGAGACCCTTTTTTCTCACGGCTTGGACCCCGGTCCCGGCCAGATCGAAGCGCTGTATGCGACTTGGAATGAAAAGCTCAATAACCCCACGGCAATCGTGTACAGCGATTACAAGCCGAAGCGGAAACGCGCTACGCTTTTGAAGACGCGGAAGGGCCATGGGCATGCGCATGGGCTTGGGCATGGTCGGAAGGTGTCGGCGTCGTTTAAGCGGCTGAAGTCGTTTTTTGTTTTTCGGTCGTAGTGGAGAGGGATTGTTGAGCGATCTCTTTTCTTTTTCCTCCCTGGTGTTGTACTGCATGCATGTTTATAGCGGGCTTTTGTAACTTTAGTTCGTGGTCGCGAATACTTTGGGGGGTGTTTATCTCTAACCCTAACTAACAAACATACTTGTATTGTGTATCTTAGGCATTAAGGCATCATTTACTTTTATGTCTACCTAGTATACCTTTCGATTTACGATTGTGATCGTCTAATTGGGGCCAAATTGGCTTGCAATTGCTATATACAATCAATCACCTTGATTGTTGTCGGTTCCTATATAAATATATGAATAATATGGGTATCTTCTTCTACCCGCATAGGAAAAAAGTGAAAAATCCACAGCCACCAACCAACCATATACTGTAATCAACATCTCTTGAGCAAGGGAACCACTCTCCTTTAAGACTGCAGGACAATATTTCTCGCTCATCCCCAATATCGTTTTGCAGTCGCAGTCCTGATCGGTAGTGGCTTTCTTGCGCAACAGGTCGCATGGTCACTATGTATAACAGCTATTTTCGCGTGTTCGAGACGCTCGTCGGTTCCGTGTTCCTTTTTAATAGCAATTTCAACCGTCCCAGCCCATCGTTCCGGGAGATGTTCGCAGATGGACCGGGAATAACTGCAGGCGAATTTCAATTCGCCCCGCGTAGTCCGCTTCTGAAGACCCGCGCGAGCGGAATGGGAACAACGGGGATGAGAATCAATAGTTAGACGAATTGGAAAGACGCCGTCTGTCTATATCGATTCCCCGCTCCCGATCATCGACGCCAGAGCCGCGCTGACGAGGCTCTTCCGACGGAGGCCGGCCTCGCTCTTCTTGCGGCCACGGCAACGCTCCCGGTCCCGGTCAGATGAGGAGTGGTAGTTCTTCTCGATGCGGGAGCTGGAGGCTGTGCTAGTCGTGCACATGCTCTTCCTCCGCATTTGCATTTGGTGTGTATCCCCAACCCCAGACCCAGACGTCGAGGTCGGTTCCGGGCTAACGGGCGATCGTACCCGAGAACGCTGCAGGCTGATTGTTCTCCGCCGGCGGGGTCCTTGCGTGGGCGGCAGCGAAGACGGGTGACATGCTTCCGTGAATTCCGAGAGGAGGGGGCCTGGATTGAAGTTCCATCCGCACTGGCCCTCGGCATTCGCGTTGGCCTGCCGCATGTCCTCGTCTGCGGCGGCTAGAAGGGCGCGCCGGATAGACTCAATGTCCGAGGATGTGTATTGTCCTTGTAGACGTGAGATGTGCTGGCGGCGAGTGCGGATTGAGATTTGAGCGTCTGCGGCGGAGGCGGAGGTGGGAGGATCTGCGTTAGCGGCGGGCTTTGGTTGTAGGAAATCCGGGCAAAAGTCTAGCGGTGCGGAGGTAGGCGTTGGGAGAAGCGATGGGGATAGGGACGTTGGGGAACCCCCCGAGACAGAACCCGAGCCGGAAAGGGAGGGAGATATCGGCGACGCATAGCCCTCGTCATCAAGATCCGTATCCGGCGGGGTGAGAACGTAGCCGGGGAAGTTGGGGTTGAACGGAAAAGAGGAACGCGGCGGTGTCGGGAGTTGTGGTTCATATGGAGACGAAGGAGAAGCAGGGCAAGACGTGTTTTCAGTCTGGATCGAATGTTCGTGCAGTTTCTTTGTGAGCGTGCCGATAGACAAACGGTGCTTATCGTAGGCGGAGAAGGGGACGGAGGTCGGCGGCTGTTGTGGCTGCTGCGGCTGCGGCGAACGGAAGTAGAGCGATCGCGAGCGAGGGAAGCGCGGTGCAGCGAATGATCGAGGCGAAGGACATCGCGAGGACATGGGCGATATCATATTAGAGTCGCAGTCGGCCATGGATTTGTCGTCGTCCGTCGGAGTCGGCGTGAGGCGGGGTGGCCTGGACGAGGAAGGGGAGGAGAAGGAGAAGTCTTCGAACATGGCGATGGCGATTCTTTCCGACTCTTGAGGTTAAGAATATCCAAAAGATTGCAGCGACGCGAGGAATTCACAATAATGACCGAAAGTTGAGGTACCGCAGAGGAAGTGATAGTGGTGAGTTCCCTGAGGTTCTCGGCAAATTGATGTCCCAAAGCGGTTATATTGGATTCTGGGCTGCAGAGTCACAAAATCAAGACACGTCCTCCGAGAGAAAATCGGTTTCCTGTTCCTGGGGCCGCGGCGCCTATAAACGAAAGGCCGGATCGAGATCTACCGGGGTAACGCCGTGGCGAGAGAGAAAGAATTTTCAGGAGCCAAACGAGAGTGCGAAGGCGAGAGTCTGGAACTGGTGAAAGGCTGGTCGGGATCCCGGCGTCAAGGCACAACGTGACCAGCAGACCCTTTATTTACCAAGCAGTCTAGACTGGGAGGATGTGATAGAGAATTTCGACGTGGATATTAATATGAGGACAGGGATGCCCTTGATTATATTACTTTCTGCCATCGGCCCCCTATTCCTCGCGCTCATTTCTTTTCGCAGAACAAGCCAGGCGGCAAACCGTGCGTTCTTCATGTCTCTCTCCTCTGACTCAGGGGTTCTGCCTGGCTTGCTGTCTCTAACTCTAGACCCAGACTCGCCTGCGCCTCTGCACATTGCTTCTTTCATGCATGCTTTCCCAACACTTCCAACAGGGTTTGCTGGCTGAATCAGGTGTTTTGGGCAGATTCCTGGGCAAGTACTTCTGGAAGCGAAGAGGCGCCCCGGTGGCGATGCCAGCAGATGAAAGGCCTAGGCTGTCTGGAGGATTTAGTCCCCCGACATTGGCAGCGGCTAATCCATCCGGGCAAAGAACAGTTCCATTATTACTCCATTGGCTTATGCTTATGCTGTAGAAGGCAAAAAGAGTTGAAAACTTGAATGTCAATGGCAAGGTGCTTCTTTGCGCCTGTGCTTTAAAGCATAAATTTTATGCAGCTAAGAAGTATACATGTCACAACTCGAGGTTTGTCACCATTGCAGGTAAGCCCTCTCGTCAAATGACATGTCCAACAAGTAGTTCATTTCTCTGAGGGGTGGTTTGCCTTCTGCCGTCCGATTGTTGCTCCATGCTTCATGCACAGACGCGGTAAAATCACATCTGTCTGGGTCAGATTTCACGTCATAGTATCCGATGCAGGATAGTTCTGGAAACTGCGATGCAAATATCATGGCATGTTTTTCAGGCACCTCGTTTAAGCCACGCTCGGGAACGAAAGTACCGGTCGTCAACTCCTTCAACTTCGGGAATAGCGGCGCTTGAAGTAATTGGAGGTCCAAGATATTGAACTCCATCGCTGGAATTTTGCATTTTTCAAGGGACTGGCAGCACTCACCAAGGGCTATCAAGCTCTTCGCGGTGGTACCGATGGCTCCGCAGATTAGACTAAACACTTTGAGATTGGGCAGCCCTGATGCCAAATATCGAATGTGATCATCCCAGCTCGGCGTACTCCGATGGAATGGCTCGGCCCAGATGATCAATACTTCAAGTTGTGGTAGCGCCGTCAGCGTTACAAAGTCATGGGGCGACAGCGAATCAGTCATTTGCGCTCTGATCTTCAACTCACGCAGCTCGGTCAATGGGACAAGAGGATGTTGGTTTAGTGCAGGGTTAGGATCATAGCCCAGGCTCGCGTCAAGCTTTTTGGTCTTCCGCACTAATGTAGCGATTTTGCCGAGTGAGAGTAATGACAATTCCGAACCTTCAATGGTCAATTTCTCTATCGAAGGAAACGGCTGGGGTATTGATTCCAGGTTGGCGGCATCGATCGTATCGTGCTCAATATAATGACCAACTTTGAGCTTGCGCAGTTTCCGAAGCTGTGCTAGTCGACGGATTACCTGGTCCGATAGCACGTCGCCATGGAGGCTGATACGCTCCAGGGACGAACACTTGTCGAGTAGGTGCAAAATGGGCTCGGTTGTGACGCCCGGTGCCAGCCTACTTAGTTCGATACGGCTGAGCTGGCGGCATTGGTTCGCCAGGCGATCCAGCAAACCTTGGTCCGCTACAATGTCAAGCGCGACACTGGTCAATGTAGGGACCAAATACCCAGTCAAGCAGGAAGCATCAAAGGGTTGGGGACGATGCTCGCAATCTCACATATCAGTGTGTTCAGGCGAGGAAATTCGAGGCGCCCAAGCTTTTCGTGTATGCGCGGACCACGGTACGTCAGTCTTAGCGACTTGATAGCAGAGGCGTACATTTGGCGGCGGCCTCGCGTCACGTTCGAGAGATGACGGTCGTCCACAGCTTTCCATATGATAGGCATCAGATGCTGGAACCATTGTCGGTTGACCCGTAAAGATTGTGCGCTGCCGCACAGGTGATTGAAGATCTCAATCAGTAGCTCGGGTGGGATCTTCTCCATGGTGCATGTTGTGACGGTTGACGCTGGAGGATTGGGTGTCGAATTGTCGAAGGGAGTTTGCTGGTTGTGTTGTGTTGAAAGGGAGAAGGCACTTGGACCGAGAGGCAGTGAGGTATGGTCAGTACTCAATTGGTGTTGACGAGGATAACTAGATCATTGTTGAGGTGCGGTGAAAGGGGAGAACGGGCAGCAGGGAAGGAAGTAGGTGGTTAGGAGAGTAGTAGCAGCAGCAACCCCCGCGTGCGGGGAGGTAATATTGGGAGGTTACCTAGTTGAGAGAAGCCCCAAAAAATTGAGAAAGTAAAAAAGAAATGACAAGGGTGGGATTCGAACCCACGCCAAATTAATGACGCGGAAACTTGATAGATCAAGAGGAGGTTCTAATAGATACCTTAACCGCGCGCCTTAGACCGCTCGGCCACCTTGCCTATTTGTTGTAGGAGGCTTCAAAATTTAATATTATAGAGCTAAAAAACAGCAGTAGAGCCCAAAGCTCTCCTAATACCCTATCTCGCGCTGTCCTGGTTTCTAAGACTTTCAAGGCGTCAAAGCGCATCATTATTGCTATATTCCAGGGCGCATGAGAATCCTCCTATCTAGTGACTTCAAGAATTCAATTTGGTTCTCGTGAAAGGATCTTCTACAACCCAATGCCTCAAACATGACATCCCTTCCCTGCTATATATAGTCCCACGTTTAGGCCAAGACTCAGAGTAAATATCCATCAACCTTACTTCGTATATTCGAGACAAGCACTGGTAGACCACCGCTAACTCATGTTCATGACTAACGGTCAGTTCCAGAGCCCTCAGAGACCCTCGATCCCATCTCGCATAACATAGTATAGAACCCTTCCCAGCCAAGCCAACCAATCCCGGGTTCCCAGATCACCAAGCGCCAGCCACATCACCCACCGCATCATCGGCGCATCGCAGAAAAACATCTGCCGCGATAGACAGTATTCCAACCCAGAACAGCAAAGTGACATAACCGCCCCCGACGATGGTGGCTGGTAACGGCAGAATCATCCATCGGCAGCAAGCCCTAATCTTGGACGGGATGCCAGGACTGACGTCAGACTCGGCCGAGGCTGCCAGGTGCCAGACCGACAATTCCCCAGGTTGTGGATTAAAGACAATGGATCGGCTACATTGTTCTGTGATTCGCTGCTTATTCTCCGCTTGGGTATTTAGATAACGGTCGGGGATTTTGTCAGTGTCTACTTTGTTTTCGAGAAAGAATAGTTTACTTCACTGCATAGATCTAAGGTTAGGTTGGCGTCTAGTCGAGGCTAATGCCGTGCGATAACTATAATGTTCACTAGATATAACCCACTTCGATGCATTGAAGAATTGCATATAGCTTAAGTCGAGCCGGACAGAATAATCCAGTATATTAATTATAGGAGACTCCACGCATACAACCCCTCGCACTCATATCCCACGGTCAACCACCATGTGGTCTGGCCGCGATACGTCATCCCTCCCCAGGCAACTTCATCACCCAACGGCCTCGAGTCAGGCCTGGACCATTCAGCTCAAGATCCAGACCCCAGGTAATATAAACTTCGGTCTAGCGCTCAACTTGTTACTCGTTGCGTTTTAGTTGGCAGCGTGCAGTGGCGGGATGATCTCATTCTAGCCGATCGAGTGACGAGTCCACACTGCTGCAGCTGTCTTTGTCCAGGTATTGTCCAATAGGTAAGGCAACAGAGTACAACTGCAATGGTGCACAGCCCCCAGTTCTACACTGGTACGGCTAATGTCATGTCACTAATCGTGCGGGTGGGGATAGCCGTTATGGTGTCACTTATCTGGATGGATCGATGGGAATAGGACCCGTTGTTGAGGGTTCCATGGACTCTGGACGACCCATATTAATTCTGAAAGATTCGATGCGACTAATGCAATATATTGTACGATTATACGATATCATTGACTGTCAGTCTGATTGTATAGGTTAGCCCGTGGGCCATATAATTAGGGGTTAATTTTATTTTAATATACCCTAGGAGAATCCCTGCGGGAATCCCTGCACATTGACGCAATGCATACCTACCTACTCCCGTATAGTTCCCTGATTCTTAGAAAAGGATACATCATCTACTACCAGAAATACATGGGTAATGGTACCGATCTAGTACTCCGTAGGCGGGAGGTCATGGGCACACGTACCTCGCACCCTAACCACGGGTTGAACACCCAGGTCTCGGATACTATCTCCATCTACTTGGACGGCGGGTAACGTAGATGCTTTACTAATGTACCGTCTATGCGATCTGCCGAGTGCTGACTCCACCCGCAGCGCGACAAGCCAACAGCTGCACCCTGGTGTCTGTGGCTTGCAAGGGTGTGCCAGATCTCAAGCTGATGGGTCTACGGCCTACGTACAAGCAGCCTTAGCTCCTTAGCCTCCAGTCTAGGCTGGATGTGATGTGATGTCGTTGTGACATAACCTGGCGTTCTGATATACTGGTTTTTGTATAGAGCGTGTGCTATATAAGTGTGGTGGTTTCTGCTGGGAAGACAATTATACTCTCATCCTTTATTAACTCTACGAACTCTACCCAATCACGAATACCTAATACTGTACTATACCTTGCCAAAGTATTATATCTTTACGAACGCTTAACGACTAGTCCTTAACGTGATCTACGCCTTACGCCCTATACCCGACCTATAATCTGGAATTTATCGATCGTATCATCGAAGCACTCTACAGAATGTGGTCCCCGCTTGCCAAGTCAGAAGATCAGAGATCCAATGCCCCCTCTGAGCGGAAGTTGTCCGGCTCTAGTGCTGCCCCCAACCAGCCGCAGCAGAGCACCGACTTCAACCCTAAGGAGGCCGGCAGTGATATTCAGCAGCAGGCACCCGAACCTATCAGCCAAGAGCAAGAACAACAGCAGGAGCCGGAGCAGGAGCAGGAGCACGAGACCGAGACCGAGCATGAGCAGAAGGAGCCCACACCCCAGACGCACACGCCCCAGCAGAAGGAGCCAGAGCTAGAGCAGCGTGATGACAATGAATCACAAGCATCTGGCCCAGCTCAAAGCAGCGGAAGCGGTGTTTTTGGAAGAATAGGGTCGCTCGCCGGTGGTCTTGGGCAGCAGGTTACTCAGACCATCAAGAGTGTCCCCAGTATCGCCTCCAAGCCGCTTAGCATGCTGAAGGATCTCCACGTTCAAGAGGGTGGAGAGATATTTGGCCCAGAGGGTAACGTTGTCGGCAAAGTTGTCGAGGGTGGTGAGGAAGCCGTTGGCGGTGTAGTCGAGGAGGGAGGAAAGATCGTGAACGATGACGGCGAGACTGTGGGTAAGGCGGAACTTACCGAGGAGGTCAAGGAGACCGTGGACGACGTGAAAGATGACCTTCCCGAAGACGCGAAGTCCGAAGCCACCGAGAAGACCGAAAGGACTGCGGAAGGCTCCGAGAAGCCAGCTCAAGATGTGACCGACGACGTCGAAAAGACAGCAGAAGGTGCAACCGAGGGTGTCGAAGAGCCTGAGAAGAAGACCGAAGACGCAACCGACGATGTTGAGAAGAAGACAGACGTTGCAACCGAGGACCTCGAAGGCCCCGAAAAGGAAGCCGAAGGCGCTACTGACGAGGCAGAGAAGACCGCAGAAGAGGCGACTGAAGGCGTCGAAGAGACAGCCGAAGAAGCTGAAGAGGCTCTGCCGCCACTTTCCGCCCTTGAAGGCCTGACCTGCAACAAGGCCGGAAAGATCATTGACTCCTCCGGCAATCCCGTTGGTGAGTTGGTGGAAGGCGACCCGAAGAAGCTCTCTAGACTCGGGAGCAAGCTCGACGACAAGGGCCAGTTCTGGGACAGCCGCGGTAACGTTATCGGCAAAGCCAAGACGATCAAAGCCGAGGACTATGGAGAGGAGCCTCCCTTCGCCGGACTTGAAGGTCTTCACGTCGTCGAAGATGGTTTCGTCGAGGACGGTGCTGGCCACCGTGTCGGCAAACTGACCGAGGGTGATGCGAAGAAGCTCCTTGGCCGCCCCGTCGATGAAGATGGAGACGTCATTGACCAGCACGGCAGCGTCAAGGGCCACGCCGAGCCCTATGAGGAACCCGAAGAAGAGAAGCCCGAAGAGGTGGACCTGTCGATCCTAGAAGGAAAGACGGTTAACAAAGCCGGCAATGTTGTTGACGAGCACGGTACCGTCTACGGCCGCATCGTGTCCGGCGATGGCAAGCGCCTTGCAGGACGAAAGGTCGACGGCAAGGGTCAGATCTGGGGTGATGATGGCAAGGTCATCGGCAGGGCTGAGCTCATTCCTGGTGCTGAGCAGGAGAAGCCTGAAGGCTTGTTCTACGGCTTCGAGAACCTGACAGTTGGAAAAGACGGTGTTGTCCAAGATAAGTCCGGTCGTATCGTTGGCCGCATTATCGAAGGAGATGCCGCCAAACTTGTTGGTCGCCAGGTTGACGAAGATGGTGATATCCTTGACAAGAGTGGTAACACCATCGGAAAAGCCGAGCGCTGGGAGCCGGAAGAGAAGAAGCGCGACATCAACCCTATGGCAGGCCGCAAGGTCAACCGTGAGGGTGAAGTTCGCGACGCCGATGGAAACCTCATCGGCAAGCTGACTTCCGGTAACCTGAGCAGTCTCATCGGAAAGGAGATCGATGACAACGGATATGTAGTTGACAACGACGGAAACAAGATTGGCGAATGCACTTTGCTCGAGAACATCCCCGAGCCTGAGCCTGAACCGGAGCCTGAGGCCGAGCCAGAGGGTCCCTCTCAGGAAGAGCTGGATGCTCAGAAGAAGGAGCAAGAGGACAGGGAATTGGCCAAGAAGATGTCGGCTATCGTGTCCGGAACGCTGGACCGTGTTGAACCTATCTGCAAGATGATCACCGAGGTGAGTTACTATCGGCCTTGGAGCAAAAGACAGCTTACTGACCTTATGTAGCACGTTGACAGAGCGAACGCGACGCCAAAGGAGGAGCTCGATGAGGAGGAACTGGTCAAGAATGTCAAGCCGCTCCTTGAAGAGGCCAACAGCATCCTCCAGGAGTGCAACGGCGCCATTCGTGCCCTCGACCCTGATGGCCGTATCGCCGCTCAAGCAAAGGCCCGAGCTGCGTCCCACGAGGCCTCGCCCGAAGAATACGGCTTGGCCGAGAAGCTCAAGGAGCTTTCCAACTCTGTCCTCAGGTGCATTGACAACGGAAAGAAGAAGATCGCTGGAATGCCCCACGCAAAGAAAGAGCTGAACCCACTCTGGGGTCTTCTCAGCGAGCCGCTTTTCCAGATTATCGCGGCCGTCGGTCTGCTCTTGTCCGGTGTGTTGGGCCTGGTCGGTCGACTGCTGGACGGTCTCGGACTGGGACCCTTGGTCAACGGCTTGCTTGGTGGTCTGGGACTCGACAAGCTGCTGTCAAACCTGGGACTAACGTCGCTGACGGACTCTCTGGGACTGACTGGCAAGAAGAAATAAATAAAGGACGGAACAGGCTGATTGTTGAATGGCAGAGGATCATGGTTAAATTGCTAGCGGGAGTACTTATCCAGGAAGTTATGCTTGCTTAGTAATTTTTGTATATTAGTCATCCAAGTTCTTTTAAATGTCATCACCTTATGCAATATCCATGCATTCAATCACCAACTCCCAATCCCCCTGACAGCCCGTCAACTTGTCATCTTAATGATCCGTTCTATTCCCATTTGCCAACAAARGGACCACGTATGCCGAGCGGGGCCGCCGAGGGTGAAGCAAGCTAGTAACGGAAATCCAGGGTCCTGAGATCGGGCGAAGACGCTTGCTCCATGCTCATGTGCTTACTCGCCCCCGGGATTTTCTCTCTCGCGCTTCAAGCGAAGTACCTCTTCGCCAATCAAAATTGAATCCGATGCTAAACCGAACACCTGCCGCCGGACATACTGTCGATCAGACAAACAATATCAATATGCCGTTCACGACGAAACTCACCAAGGCAGTATCAGCAAGCCGACTGAGGCGATGAAGCACCGAGTGTATTGAATTGCCTCCAGAGCTCACCCCAGAGTGGGAACTATTTGCCCACTCGCTCGGTTTCTGCAAGGCTTCGCTTATGGAAATATCGCCCTAGCGAGAATCGGGATAGGTATCGCAACAAAGAGTCTCACTCAATTGCCACAAGACGCTAGGTATGGGTACCAGTGTCGATTGCGCGGCCTTCCCCTTCGAATCAGCCCTATCAGCCTGTTATGTTTTCGTGGGCGCTGAAAATCCGCGTGGCACCAATCGCGAATCGGTTGTTCCAGCTAGTCAACCTCATTATACCAAGATGAGCTTTGTTCTCTTTCATCAGCTCTGAAAGCCAGGCTCATGTGCACACCCATTCATAACAACCACGGATGTATACTGGCCAAAAAGCGACACCAAGGGACGGTAGCAGCAGTACAAAAGCATGCCTTAGTGAGGCCGCTATAAGAAAGAAACCAGGCGGAATCGTTTCCCGACTGTGTTATGTCCCCCTCGTTCGCTGCCTAAACGCCAAGGGTCGTGAGCTTATGCCGTTGAGTGATCTCGTTGGAGTCGTTGCTTACTAGATACTCCATTCCCCTGAGATTCTGTTACTTGCAACCACGTGTGGGTGTGACGTCTTCAAAGTTCTGCCCAATAAAGTACGCCGCCTGAATCGAGTCGGCGATGTTTTTATGACTGTGAATACCTTGTACCCCAGTGTCATCGCTCTGCTTTCTTTCTCCTCTCTTGCCATCCTCTCAATTCTCGGATATAGCGTCTGCTTAATCGAGAAGATACAATAATCTACGTTTTTGGGTGGGTGGTTGCGGGTTCCTTATGACTTTTGCCCAACACCGCAGACTATCCGACTTCGCCTCACCCATTCCATCCACACCTGCCTCTCTCATATTTCCCATCGCACCTTCCCCCATCCCCCACTAACCCGAAGGTTCGATACATCTACATATGTCCAGGGATTCTCGTGACATCATGGGTAAGTGGTATCTCTCGATTTGGCGTTGGCAAGTAAGCTGTATTGGGATTTTCGTACTGACTGTGATACTAGCTCCGAATTCACACAGCACGCAGAAGCGCAAACTAGTGATCAACTGGGATAGTGTTCGTTCGAAGCTCTCAAAACTCTCATCGAAAAAGCTAAATCGCTTCATTCGGAACTTGGCCTCCCGCGACCGCGGGGAGGCAGCAGCTGAACAACATCCTGGTGGTCAAACACCACCATCAAAGCCTCGAAATCAACATTACCGCAACAAAAGCCCCTCTTCCCAGAATCACATCCACTTATCTCCGCCATCACAACTGCCCGCCCACTATGGAAGTCCTCGACCGTCAGGAAGTAGTCGAACGTTGTCTGTCGATGCGAATCTGGTGCCCCGCGACATCAAGGCCCCAGAGTTACTGGCCTCACCATCCGGAAGCTTGGATTTGGACAGCGGTTCACCGTCGGCAGCAGATATCCTTGTCAGGCTTCCTGGTGATAAGCCCGAAAGATCGCAACAGATGACGGCATCGATCGGCACACAGTGCGCGAAAATTGACCTGACGAGACGCAAACCTTGGAACGACAGACCAAATGACGAAGTTCACAGCGGGTGTGTTCATGATCTCGGCTCGGGGCTTGATATCGTTGTGAGGCTTCCTGGAGACGCACCGGACCGAACGCAACAGGTGACGGCTTCAATGGACACCCAGTTGATAAAGATCAATCTGATGCGACGGGAGGTATGGGACAGATTGAACATAGATGGACGCGGCAATCTAGAACATCTCGACGACGACTATTATGTCAGAAACTTGGGCTCAGAGGAAATCCGAATCGAGGGCGTTGTACGGAATTTGGAATGGCGCTTCAAAAAGGGTGCCAAAACATACCAATCTGATTTCTACATCATTTCGATGCGCTACGATGTGTTGATTGGTACCGATACCATCAATGCGTATCGGCTGCTGCGTGTTGGGTCTGACCTTCTGGAACACCTTGAGAAAATGAACGGAGTTATGAGTATGGAGGACAAATTGATCAATGCATGACGAGCCTTTGAAGGGTCAAAGAGGGATCTTGATTTTGGGAGTATTTTGGCTCCTATTATTTTAGCGAGCGGGGGTTCAGGACTTTTGTTTGTTTCCATTTCTCCAAGGCATGAAAGGGCGTCTGGCAAAAGGCGTTCATTCTATTGATTCCTCCGACCGGGAACCGCCCAGGGGCTTGTCCATGTTTTCAGGATCTGTTTATGGCGGCTGGATGTAAATAGCTATTCGCTACTGATACGAAGCTAGTTGATTAGACCGCATCCTGGGCTCCTTTTCTTTTTCTAGCCCGGAGTTGCTCAGTACAACAGGTGCAAAGTCTCGGTGGGGGTTGGATATGCTTCTTTCAGAGGTAAGTCATCGTGCACACAATAGTTTGTGCGACATTGAAGTCCAGCTGACACTGGAACAGAAACTTGGGTTGAGATGGTCGCTAATTCCAAAACCCACCACTAACAGCAATTCCGTTCAAGCCGAAGAAGCAGTCAGCATATTCGTGGTCAAGGATCGTTTGCTGCTTGTCCGAGATGCAGACAACCACCCTTCGCGAGGATATAGCCTTGTGGTGACGTGAATGCACTTCTCCCCACGATATGGCTCGCTCGCTATAGCCGACCCAATGTGAAGCAAACAACCTGTGCCTGCGTGCGACCCTCCACGAACACTACACCGCGAATCTCGATGCGGCTCAACTGGACTCTGCTACCCAGTGCTGTTTCAAGTCGCAGTTATGAAGACCGCCATCCTTCGTGTTTCCGGCGTAGAAGAGCTGGCATGGGTTCTTCTCTCTACAAAGGCACGATCAACGATAGCGCGTCCATTGCACCTGATAAACACCGATCGAAGTGATTGAAGATGGTACGCCCCCAGGCCCGTAGTGGTTCATCCATTATGATTTCTACATACCGAATTGAAAACATGGCTAACATTTGGCGATCAACTACAGACTACCGTCACAGCGATCGCCTGCAATCCAACGGGAGATGGAGAGAACGAACCTCTCCACGCTATCATCGACGATACGATCGCAGAAAACATAATGTCCAGAAAACGCCTGGAGCAACTACTGAATGTGCTGCAGGTGGCCACAATCCCGCTGAACGCGGACAAGATTCTCTACGACTCCTACGGCTCCTCATACACTGCAAGAAGCAAAGTCGTCTTGTTAATGAAGCCGCGCGATGGGCGCAAAACAGAGCTGCTGCATGTCTATGTCGCCGAAACCGAGAATGCGCATATTACTGGCAGGCACGAGATTATTCTTGCAAGGAGCTGGAGGGAAAAGTTTCCAGTTGATGACCAGGATGGACGCCGGACCTCTGCAGCGCCTACTGAGCTTCTGAAGGGAAACTCCAGAAAAGGTCAGTATTCTCGATTCCGACCTTTAGATCCCTGCCATTCCGTCGTGAATAAATGATGAGAACAGTGGGTGCTAACAGAGTCGCTCCTACAGAGAGGAAGGAGTGGGAGAAGAACGCTGCCCAAAAGGAAAAGGATAACCTGGCAGAAGCCGCGAAACGAGAGGCGGCCTGGGAGAAGCGCATGAAGGAGCAGCAGGGAAAGGGCAAGGGCCCTTCAAGCGGAAAATAGTTAGGAGTAGTCTAGTTCTCGCATCATGAGCAACAGTCTGCAGCATAGTTCTAAGTTGGCTTTACTCGCAACGCCTCTACGTCATAATTCTGCCGTGTATAACAGCTCGCATTAATTATGTCGATGCTGGCACCAGTGTCAAAGCGGCATCAGCTGCACCGCTGCCCAGGTAACAGCCTCGCCGAGTCGTGTCTGACAGCGCTTGGCCTCGACCACTCACCGTGCGGCCTCCTACACCAGTCTTCACCGACCACTGCCACTCCTTGCGACCCTCGATTGGCCGCTGTTTATTGCTTCGGCGCTACCCCCAACATGCGGATTCTTTCAGCCTTGCATCTCTCTAGGCTCCACGTCATCACTAGCCGCCTAAAGCGATCCTTATACGCAATACCCAGGCCGGGCCTTTCTGTCTTGAATGAAGAAATCCAGCCTCGTCGATATTCAGCCTTGTGGGCATCGACCTGAACTGTGAGCTCTGCCCCTGAATCAATGCTATCTTCATACGTTTCACAAAATTGATAATGATGGGTTGGCAAAGGGCATAACAAGCAAAACCAGTCACCCTGAGCCTGAAGCATACGATTGGAGAGCCTCGTGATAGCCTTGTATACGGCGCTGCATTCTCTATATATATGTATATGCGTCCCGCGGAGAATACCGAGAAGAGAGGTGTCTAGCAGCCTTTTTTCTAACCTTGCCTGCCCCTTTTTTATCTTTCGAAAGCGAAATATTTATACGTGAGCATGCTTTTCTATTATACAGGTGATCTAACGTGCTCTTTCTTCGAACCGCAACTCCAGATGCCCTTCCCTTTTCGAGAACACTACAAACGCGCAGCTTGTGGATTCCTATCCTGCTGTGACCGACAACCAGCGAATCCAGAGTTCGATCCGCGATATTCGGACGCGACGTCTCCGCCAAAATACTCGCTCATAGGGTTGAGATCATGGCCGAAAACAGCGTCTCCAGATACACAGAGACTCAGTTGGACTACGAAACGCAAGAAGAGTTCTTCCGCAAGACAACAGCAGCAGCAGCAACGGCAACAACGAGGAAACGACAACACTGGATACGAAGATGCATCCGACGTGACCTATGAAGAGACCGGAAAGACAAGTTCTGCCCACGATATCGAGCTCTTTGCGCCTGGACGGGAGCAGCCTATTTACCGCTGCGTCCTGCTGGATACATCATCCTTCGTCGATGCAGTTTCCGACGAGTTTCCGCGCCTCTTGAACGTCCCAATGGGCGAATACAATGGCGGAGAAGTCCGCATGCCTAACGGGTTCTTTGTGAAGCCGGTGGGGACACTAGAGGTGAACTGGAAGATATATAAAGGGAAGCGTCCGTTTAGAACAAAATGTGTGGTTATCAAGGACAGCCAGTTTGATATGCTGCTGGGGCTGCCCTCTATCCAGCGCTACGGGCTGTTTGAAGAGGATGAGGATAACTCAGAAAGATTGACGTATCGATGATTGAACCAAAAAAAAAATAGCGATGATCTTTCGAACGATATGGGGACTTTAGGGCGTTCATGTACATGATTGTTGAGAGCTTTTGCTGCGTCTCGGATTCAAGAGAATGAGCCGCATGATGACTTATGCTAACGCAAATGCTAGAAGCATTGGGAATTTTGCACCGAATAGAGGAATAGACACGGCCACACCTTGGAACAATTTTATTTTTGCTATGCTCCAGAGCCACCCAGCGCAACAGAGCAGAGAACCGTCCACGATCAGATCCAGTATTATTACCTCACCCCACTCACCAAGGGCATAAGTGGTCCATCTTCCGAACGCACCGGTCTACCTCCCGGCATTGAAGTTTTCGATCCGGCTTATAGCGACAGCATTTCGAGAAATATATAGGTCTCCCGTCCGGTTGGCACACAAAGACGTCTTTCTCTTGTAGAAGTCCCCCAACCCAGCTGTATCCCGCCCACTTCCAGGTATTCCATGATCGACGAACTGACCCTGACCCGCATGAGCAATCTGCAAGAAAGTCATAGCGTTGTAAGACTCCAGGTCTTTCTGCCTTGAGTGACGTTGGGACACCACGAGACGCGGCTTGGCCGCTTGGGCAACCCCAGTTCCATGACCAAAGCATCACACCTGCACGAGGCCGAATACGTGCCCCGGCTAGAGCACCCGGCAGGCCTCGCACCAGTTACACGGCGTTGGTAGCAAGTGGCTTATACCCTGGGTGGCTTAGTCGGGAACCTAGTCCTACCGTAGACCCGGCGTACGACCACGACCTCATAGCCTTGTACTCCGCATGCGCGTATGTGCCTAAGCGTTCAGGCTTCTTTTATCTTGAACGAGGACCGGATGAGGCTCTATCAAGCGGGTAAATGGCGTCTGTATGCCTTGTAGGCGGAATCTCTGACTCGTCCGTGATATAAGAAATAGATGTGCCGTGCCATGCTATGGATAGGTATATGCCCGACCAATCTAGACTATCCAATCACTCTACGCACCCTTCTCAGGATCTCTCTAACTAGACAATAATAGCCCACGGTTTCAATGGAAGGTTACGACAAACTCGCGGCCCTGATGACGGGCGACAAGGGCCTCTCCATCTTCCGCTCCTTCAAGCGGCTCAACGCCAAGAACCTGCTATACTTGCAGGCTGAAATCGCAATCAAAGAGAAAGAACTGATTGAAATTGCCAAGGAGGATCGGGAGTCCAAGGATGCAGATCGTGAGAAGTACTCGTCCTCTGTGCGCTTCATGAAGGGCTTCGTTGAGGACCAGCCCTCGGAGCAGTGGGAGAAGTGGTTGCAGGTTAGGGAGTTGCTGGAGAAGTATAGTGAGTTTTCTTTTATATTGATTATTCTGTATGTATAAGATGGAAAGTTGCTTATGCAGGATAGATACGGCTATCGCACAGCAGGCCCAGCTCCTCCGGTATAAGCCGCCGCATAGGCGCGATCTGAAGATCTTCCGGCAGTGGCTGTCAGATAACTCGGTTTGGTCGACGCCGGCAGAATGCCAGCAGTGGTTTGGTGGGCCTGACGGCGAGAATGCAAGGGATCTGGTGACGCTCTCGGGGCGGTACGACAACGTCGACTCGCTGACAAGATGGGTGTTCCGGGCGTTTGTGCCGTTCTGGCATAAGCATGTGCTCGGGTTTTATTATTGGCTCGTTGGGTCCAAGAAGGTGCGTGCTGTGTTTCGGATGTTTCATGTGAATTGTCGAGGGCTGGCTGACTGACTGGCCATTGGCCGGGCCGGGTGGATGGAAGCAGACAGGAGACATTGAGATGGGCACAGTTTACTATAACGACGAGAAGATCGTTCGATTCACAAGGGTCACTAGCACGATAACATCATCCGTTATTCCGGCGACATCGATGCTAGCGCTATATCTCATCGAGAACATGATCCTCCGGTTGATCATCATTATTGTGTACAATATTGGGTTTTCGATCATAATTGGCCTTCTGGCCAAGGCGAGGCGGGTTGAGGTGTTTGCGGCTTCGACGGCGTATGCTGATCATCTGGCTCTCTGGGTTGCAGAGGAGACTAACATGCTGAACAGGTTTGCTGCTGTACAAGTCGCGTTCATCACCAATTTCCCTCGGGACTGAGTAGGGAATGAGACGTTTGCTGGCGGTGTTAGGGCACGGCGTTATATAGGAGGGTTTGGCGTGTGGCGTGATGTTGGCTATTTGACAAGAGCCAAGAGCAGGCATTAACGAATGATTTGTATGCTCTTCAGGATACTGTTTACTCTGCGTCTGATTTGTGTAGTTTGACAGGTTTCGAACTTCCGTTGCTTGACTCGAGTTCGCTCTCATCATCATCGTCCGGGGCAATGGCAAAATAATCATCCCTCGTGGCCTCCAAGGCGTACAGAGGGCTCTCCTCTTCCCAGTTTTGCGGATGTCCACGTTGCTTACGCTGACGTGTAGCATACCAAACCCAGCTACTCACGGCCACTGCAGCGATTGATATATAACTGGCGGCCAAAGAAATCAAGGACCAGCCGCGGCCGGTTAAGAAAAGCCCGGTAATTATGTTGGTCCAACCAAGCAATAAAAATACACGGCCTAACCATATATGCCCATGGGAAGCCCATTGGCGCTGCTTTATCCTGACAAATAGAACGTGATGGCGCCAGCCTAGCCAAATCTGAACCAAGCTGAGGAGAGCCACGATGAGTCCGATATAATGGTGGGGAGAGCTGATCTTATGTGCCCTAAGCAGTCCTATAGCCACGCCGACCAAGACCAAAGTTGACGCAATGAGCTGCAAGATCCAGTGGTATCTGAACGATTTGCTTGACCCTGACCGCATTGCAACTACTCCAGCCGGGAAGCATAGCAGAAAAGCAGCGCTCATAATAAAGCCGTGGAAACGGGCAAATGAGTTCCTCCAAGACCATCCACCAGGTATATCCCAGGCGCCGAGGGTAGCGACACCGGGTCGAATTGGAGGCGAAAGTGGTGCTAGTATGTCTTTGGCCACTGCCCGTGCCATGTCGACGTAGAAGCGTCCCCAGCCGCCAGTTTCCGCGTGGTGCTCATGCACGTCCAGATGCACGACGTCTGCAAACGTATCGAATTCTTGATGTTTGTTCCACGCCCAAATCCATGGCTGGGCTGTTGCGTCCATATCTATTGGCGACCCAGGCCACTTTGTAAACGAATAGCATATGATTGCTACTTCTGCGACAGAAACCGAGTTTCCGTTCGAGGTCTTGCTCTGCGAATTATCCTTGGCAGAATCAACGGAAGCCCATTCGGCTTTAACGACACGAATTTCAGCTCCTCCAGTATCGGATGAAGAGAGAAGATGGGGCTGATGATGACCGTCAATCGTACGTACGCTCACAGCAGGGGCGTTTAGCTCAGAAGAAAAGGGATCGCCGTAGACGATGAACATCAATGAGCCTGCCATCATTGATCCGGTGCCGAGGGCAGTCCAGCCCAGAGCCGAGCTCTTGGTGACATGTATACTCATATACAGATCCTGGTTATTTGACGAAGAGTTAAAGAACGTCGAAATGCCCAAGCAAAAGTCAATGGTAGCATCCGGCGAATCCTCATGGCCGAAACGGCAGTACTGCACCGGTTCACTCACGGCCCGAGAAGCAAATATGAAGACTAAAGTGGCTGCCCTCAGGATGGGCCAGTATAATGGCTGCATTCTGCCAGTTCCAGTGATTCCTCGAGGATGATGAGAGCGAGAGAGTCGAAAGAAAAGCTCAATAGAAAGGTCAATAGCAGCCCAAATGCACGTGATACCTCCGTGTAACTATATTTTGGCCAATCATGGCTGATAATGACTAAGCTAGGAAGATAAGGCCGAAAGGGGGGAAGATCGGCGGTGGCATCATCTCCAACTCCGACTCCCTCCCCGCACTGCTCCAACACAACGTTCCTTCTCACTTTTCCTTTGTACCCTTGTGCACATATACAACATGGCCGCCATACTGAAGAAGCCCCTTAAGCTTGCTTTGGTGCAGCTTGCATCAGGTGCGTCTCATTTCTCCCAACCAACTCGAGTGTTCAAGCTAATGGATTTCGGAGTATAGGCGCAGACAAAGCTGCGAATCTTGCCCACGCCCGCACGAAGGTCCTCGAAGCTGCAAAGGCCGGCGCGTCGTTGATTGTCCTCCCCGAATGCTTCAACTCCCCATATGGTACTCAATACTTCCCTAAATATGCCGAGACTCTTCTTCCGTCTCCCCCAACCAAAGAGCAGTCTCCGTCTTATCACGCTTTATCTGCTATCGCCGCCGAGGCCAAGGCGTATCTCGTAGGAGGCAGCATCCCGGAACTTGAGACCACGTCCAATAAGTACTACAACACATCGCTGGTATTCTCACCTTCTGGTGCGCTCATCGGAACCCACCGCAAGACACACTTGTTCGACATCGATATCCCCGGCAAGATCACATTCAAGGAGAGCGAGGTATTGTCGCCCGGGAACCAATTGACTGTTGTTGATCTCCCTGACTACGGCAAAATCGGGCTGGCCATTTGCTATGATATCCGTTTCCCCGAGCCCGGCATGACCGCCGCACGGAATGGCGCATTCGCGCTTATCTATCCTGGTGCTTTCAACACGACCACTGGCCCCTTGCACTGGCAGCTACTCGCTCGTGCCCGCGCAGTTGACAATCAAGTGTATGTGGCATTGTGCAGTCCCGCGCGAGACACGACTGCCACCTACCATGCGTACGGCCACAGTTTGGTCGCGGACCCTAGCGCGAAAATTCTGTCAGAGGCAGAAGAATCAGAGAACATCGTTTACGCCCAACTCGACCCTGAGACGATCGATAGTACGCGAAAGGGTATTCCCATCTACACCCAACGCCGGTTTGACTTGTACCCGGACGTGAGCGCCGGCAAGAACTAATGCCTTGCCTCCGATCAAACATGAACGACACTGCGACTATCCCGTACATAGAGAATCAAACGTCGCTCAACTGAATGGTCAGAATCAAATATCATCTTCAAGTAATGGTAAAATCATCAAAATAGTTCACCTACACATTGTCGCGGCGTCATAAGTGAGTTAGGGCTACTACTAGAGTGGCTCGTGCTCCGCTGGCCCTGTCTCGACTCAAGAAGTCCATGGGTGCCCCAACTTGACTCTCTGGATTGCTTCGTCACTCGTCTCTTCCTTATGGCCGTACGAAGACTGGATAGTCGCACATCCTAGGACATAAAGGACTTGCATAGTAGATGCCATGATTCTGAGTTTAAAGGCAAGAAGTCGTGGGACACTTTCGTTACTGTAGGAGCTCTCAGACACGCAACGAGACGTAAAGCTTGAACAGAGAATCAGGCGAGCTTGACGAGGCGGAAGACAACCGAGTACTACTCTATATCCAACAATAACAATAGAGGATCTTCCCGCCTTTGAAGGCCTTGAAGTTCTCGGTCTTCATAGTGGTAGCAAGGGGGTCATGTGATCCGGCATCCACCAATCAGAGTGACCCCACACAAGCGAGCCGCACTTTTCGAGCAGCACGAAAAAGGCCATCTCGAAATCCTCAACTCCTCGACAGTCGACAACTTCAGCCAACCACAGCCGAACACCCTTCAGTGAGTTTGATGCGTCCGCTCCGTCTTCAGAATTGAGATTATCTTCTCGCGACGAATTAATCTGACAATTCGCTTTTTCTATCCAGAAATGTCCAACGTCCAGACCGGCAAGAAGCAGCGCTCGGCTATCGCCGACGTGGTGACCCGCGAGTACACCATCAACCTGCACAAGAGGGTATGTTGAACGCGAAATCCGTCATTACCTCTCCTTTCACCTTCGGGCGGTCGACGCCTTATCGACCACCGAATTTGCGATGCTACGGAAGACAAGGATGAAATACACCTTCTCTTTTGGAAAACCGTGAGGCATGGATGGAGAACACAAGACGATTCAAAGACCACGCCAACACGCAACAAGCGACAAGCGAACGACTTCCCTTGACTGAAGATACCTTCACTTGAGAAAGAAAGGTGGAAGCCGCAGCCTTGCGGGGGAAGAAGCAAAGCAAGTCGTTGCGCACGCAATTTAGACCAGAACCAGGACCAGGCCAGACCACTCTGCAACCCAAGAAACTGGGAGCGTTGTGCGATGAAACTGCGAACTGGGAACGGTCGCCCAAACGCAAAAAAGAAAATGAATTGGTTTTATGAAGTCCACCTCATGGCCGCAAATCGCAGCAAGAAAAAAATTCCTCTTTTTCAAGATGGCATTCGGGCGGAAGACTGATTCTTCTTTTTTTGTTACTCAATAGACGCACGGTGTTTCCTTCAAGAAGCGTGCTCCTCGCGCTATCAAGGAGATCCGCGCCTTCGCTACCCGCGCCATGGTAAGATTTTCCCTCCCAAAACTCTTTCCTGTTTTCGTCGTACCCTCTAACCACATTTTCTCCATGCAATAGGGTACCACCGACGTCCGCCTCGACCCCCAGCTCAACAAGAAGGTCTGGGAAGCCGGTATCAAGGGTGTTCCTTTCCGCCTCCGTGTCCGCATCTCCCGCAAGCGTAACGACGAGGAGGGTGCCAAGGAGAAGCTCTACTCTTACGTCCAGGCCGTCAACGTTAAGGAGCCCAAGGGTCTCCACACCACCGTTGTCGATGAGGAGTAAGCGGGCGTCGAGTTTCTACCGGTTTGAGTTGGTTGATACAAAAATGAATTCAAAAATACCTCTTCTGTGACGGCAACACTTGTTCCTTCTTCGTCCAGCCTTGATCTACTGTAAAATCGGACCGCCTCGAGCACTTCTTTACCTCACCATAATTCTTTACCTCACCATAGTACTCTGGATTCGTGTAGACGCGCTCATCGCATGCTGGGCGCGGTAGTCTAAGTTGATGGGATGGCTTATCGCTCCATTCGCTTTCTATCTTCGAGTCCCATACACGAAGTGAATGGTTCATTTCTTAACCAAGCCTATTCCTGATGTAAAATTTTTTCTTATCCTCTGCTTCAGACGCCACTGTATTTAGTAGACACCGGTGCAAACACCCGTCTACATGCCTACATGGCACTTACAGTAGTGATCATGCCCACTATACAAGGCAACGCAGCGCATCGAGTATCATAATCTCATACGGGAATCGATAAGAAGAATGCAAAGTAGATAGAACTGAAACTAGAACCTGTATTATGAAGAGCAAAACTCCAAACTATGCATATCGGCATGCTGACTTGATGTTCAGAAGACACAAGGGTAGAAGAGAAAAAAAGTAACAAGCATAACATGGAAATCCAAAATCAAACAGGGATGGATGCGAAGTGTTCGAAAATAGTGACAAAATAATACAAGACAAGGCTTTCTTTTAGGGAAAGCTTGCGATTTCGGTCATGAGATCCGGGGATAGAAACACAAAACGGCGGCCGAAGTAAGATGCGGTAATAGTTAGTGGGAGGGTGAAAGGCTGTTGAAAATGCAGATAATGTATCAATTGCCATGTCCATGTTTGTTCGTTCGTTAGAATAGCTTCGCATTCTGAGAGTCTAAGAATCAATCGACGTGTTTATGATTTGTTTTCCTCAATGGCGGTGCCGAGTTTGGGCATTTCGGCGGCTTTGAGGCGCAAAGCCCACATGTCAGGAGCGCCTTCGGCTTTAGGAACAAGGAACTGTATGCTTGTTCCATTCACAGTGTACTTGATCTCTTTCATCAAGTGGGTGTTCAACACCACGTTTCCGCTGGGATCGGCTCGAAGGAGAATACGGCTGCGGGACGTGGTTCGGTTCTTCAAGATGCGAAGGAAGCCCACACCTTGGCTTACCCAGGCACCGTCAACCAGCTTCAGGCCACGTGCTCGGGTCTCAATGACCATGTCTTCGTCCTCTTCGCCAGCGCCGCCTCGAGCAAGATCAACCTGGGGTTCATCTTTGGGAATATCGCCGTCGTTAGAGTCTTCAGCACCAGTATCAGAAGTCATTCCCGGAGTCGAGGCGCGGCTTTGCGATGCCGAAGTGAGCACAGACGGGGTCAAGAGCGTGGATTGCGTCTGGGAAGGACCGCCGAACGAGAAGCCAGCGGTCCCTTGGGTACCATTTGAGCCAGAGTTAGCACCTGCGGACGGAGCTCCAAATAGAGTTTGGAAGTTGAGGGAAGCACCAGAAGCCGGGGCGGCAGATCCAGTTTCAGACTGGGCCGATGCGACTGAGCCCTGTGCAGGTGTCGATGCAAATGTAATAGGAGAGCTCGGTTTCCAGGTGTTATCGCTACCAGGCTTCGTGGCGCTGGATCCAGTGGCGAAAATTGAAGCGGTGCTTCCACCGGGCGTAGCAGAGGTCGAGCCTCCGAAAGGATTATTGGCGGGCGTCGAAAGACTACTAAAAGGGTTGCTGGATGCAGGCTTAGGAGTGCTCTCGCCAGATTTCTCAGCCTGAGACTGGGACAACGAAGCGAATGGGTTCGGAGTAGACGCCGAACTATTGAACGACGATGACAAGTTCGAGGAGCCGAAAAGCGCAGAAGAAGTTTTATCTTCTCCACCCTGGCGCTTCGGCTTTCCGTCCTTGTCATACTCCACGCGATCGAACATGCTGCGGCCACCAGAACTCTTGTCTTTAGCGGTCTGCCCGGACTGCTTTGATTTCTCTAAAACCTTTGTGAAATCCCCTTCGTCACTGCTTTCGGGAGCAGGTGACTGAGAGTTACCATTTACCTTGGGGGCCGTTGTGCCTGTCTCAGGCCCTTTCGTTGGCGCAAAAGATGATTCTTCGGTGGCATCGTCATCACCGGAGACAGAGTCTTCTTCAGTGTCATCAGCAGCATCATCGTGTTCGTTCTCCGAAGGAACCGCGGACAGATTACCAAAAATATTGGTAGACGTTGAAAAAGAGTTGGGCTGAGAATCCAGAATTGACGAGGTAACGCTTGCGTTCGACTTTTCTTCTTCCGTAGTGTCGTCCTCAAACGAAAATCCTTGTCCAGGGACGAATTTGGCACGTCGGTTCTGTTGCGCTTCAATTTCCTCGCGCTTTTTGCGTTGCTTTTCGGCATCTTGGCGTGCCCACTCTGCCTCGTCATCTTCGTCCGAATCAAACTCTTCGGCCTTGCGCTTCTCCTTCTCCTTCTCAGCTTCCTTGTCAGACTGAGCCTTGAACTGGCTCAAGAAATTGCCAGAAACGCCAGAACCAAACTTAGGAACAGCCAGGGGTGCCGCCGAAGTACTAGCGCCCACACCAGTTGAAGGTTTGATGACGAATGGACTTGCAGAAGGGGCACCGGTTGCTGATGCAGTGAAGGAAGGTTTAAAGGTAGACGGAGATTGAGATGGGCTTGCACTCAAAGTTGAAGTCTCCTTGGGAAGTGTGGATGCAGAGAATGCGGGCTTTGGAGGGGAAGTTTTCGGCGTCGTAGAGAGCATGCTAGGTTTGGGCGATTCTGGGGTGGACGGTCGCAAAGACGAAGCATCATGCTTCTTGAAAGATGGAGTACCTGTTGCTTCGTCGGAATCCGAAGTTCTGGAGCGGGAAAAGGAGCTTGCGAAAATGCTGGCAGTTGTGGAGTCCCCATTAGTGCGTTTTGAAGGAGACGAAGAATCGCCATCGTTATCTTCAGCCGCCTTTCTTTTGTTACTGCTTGCAGGAGTATTCTGGCTTCCGTTGAAGGGTTGGGATGATGCCGTATTGCTTGGCAAAGCGGCAGCAGGGTTCGAGCTTCCACTGCCAAATGTTTTAACCTTTTTAGGGGACTGGACATCCAAAGCACCATTAGTGTCAATGGGAGCTTTGCGCTTAGTACCGGCCCCCTCAACTGGAGCACCAATTGTCTCGCGCACACGCAGGTAGAACTGCAGAAGGTGATCGAAGTCGTTAGTCTTAGCATCCAGCTTTGTTACTTCACGCTGGAAACACTCGTTTAGAAGTCGCACGCGGTGTGCCATTTCCACGCCTTCCTTGGTATGTTTATCCAAGCCAGATGGCAGCTTCGCAGGCTGAAGCTGTTCAAAGTTCAAAGTCGAGGTACTAGGAGCCGACAATAGCGACGGAGGCGCGACGTCAGACTGAGATCCGTTAAACTTGAAGGGACTTTCTGAAGCGGAAGCGGGAGCAGATGCGGGCGCGGGTGCGGAAGAGGTCGCCTTCGGGGCAGAGAATGAGAAAGCAGGAGACTGGGGGGTAGGCGACGAAGGTTGGGCAAGCGTGGAAGCGGAGAAAGGCGATGCAGAAGTAGCTGCTTTGAAAGGCTCATTTGTCTTTGCGACATCGCTGGGCGCAGGCTTTGGAGCAAATAAGCTCGAAGATGTGAGTGGTTTCTGCTCCGTCTTGGGGCTTTCTGCAGCTGGAGCTGCTGGTTTTTGGAACAGGGTATTGAAGGGATTGACTCCATCAGGCTTTGGCTTTTCTGATTCTGCTGAAGACGCAGGTTTCGCAGGTTGAGAGGCAAACAGACTTCCCGCTGACACAGGCTGTGATGCGCCATTAGGCTGAGTTGGCGCCGCGGTGGCACTCTGAGAAAACAACGACGGCCCAGAGGTTGTAGAAGAAAAGTTGAACGATGGTTTAGACGGGGTGGAGTCGCTCGGCTTTGCCTCTTCTTTGGCTTTTGCCTCTGTAGGTTTCTGCGTGGTAGATGGAGTAGTTGCACCAAAGAAGCTCGCGGGTTGAAAGGGATTCTGTCCCGCTGTTGCAGTCTTCGGAGCCGATGTGCTGAAGAGCGAAGATGAGGTAGTGCTAGTTGTCAGTGGTGCGGCACTGGAAGACGACGCAGCAGAAGTCGAGGGAGTAGGTTGAGTAGAAGCGCCAAACAGAGAGGGCGTTGCAGGAGCGGTCTGCTCTGCTGGCTTCGCTCCAAACAAGGGTTTAGATGGAGTCTGAGCCGGCGCCGCAGCCGTACCCCCAAAGAGGTTACTTGTTCCAGAGGCGCCGAAGCTCGTCGAAGCCCCAAAGCCGCCACTTCCGCCGCCGAATATTGACGATTTTTGCGGTACAGACTTAGAATCTGGAGAGGTCTGCATTGAGTCATCGCCGAATGACGCAGACTGCGGAAAGGGATTAGGCTTGTCCGCCCCAGATTGGGCGAAGAGGTTTGACGAGGAGCCACCGGTGGTGGGCTGGCCGAAAATACTTCCATTCGTTGGCGCAGTTGTGGCGGGTTGAGACGAAAATCCGCCATTGGCGGTGCTACCGAACAAACCTCCAGTAGGGCCGCTCTGCTGAGGCCCAGCACCAAAAAGTCCCCCAGAAGGCAGAGGTTGCTGGGCGGGTGATTGGCTTCCAGTCGAAGGAACATTGAACATGTTGCCTTTGAAGCCTGTGAAACTGCTCGCTTGCGGCTGTTGACTAACGGCGCCGGTATTCATGGATGCGAAGGGATTACTAGCAGGTGTTGATGCTGTCCCTCCAAACGAAGCAGAGAAATTGAAAGCCGACGAACCCCCTCCAGACCCGAATGCGAACTGTGATCCTCCGTTCTGAGCTGGCGGTTTGGGGGTTGGGCTAGCCGGAGGGAAACTTTGTGATTGTCCAAAACTGAAGCCGTTTGTCATCGGCTGTTGAGCAGCAGGTGGTGAGGAAACAGTGTTAGGATCAAGCGAACTAAACGGCGTGCCAAACGAAGCACCCGCGCTACTTGACGGCGTGCCAGCACGCGGCCGCCTGCGAACGTCCTTGATTCTAGAAACGTCGTTAGCCAATGCAACAAATGTGATATGTCAGGAAGAGGCATATGCAGAAATGGCGAACGCAAGGGAGAGTAGTTTCGGGCTCCGTAGCGCCAAAAAAGATACAGTAGCGATCAAGAAAAGTAGAGCGGCATGCTTCTAAGGCTCTAGAGGCTGCAGATTGACGCGCGGGGGTGAAGTAAAGCAGAGTTGTTCGCATAGGGCGCAAAGGTCGGTCAGCAATCACTTACCTCCGAGCCGCTAGTTGCGCAGCTGTGGCCCGCTGGGGCTTGTCGTCCGGTGTACTCGACATGTTGAATTTGAATAAATCGGTGTCCTTGTCCCCTTGAGGGCCTTGATTCGGTCTCTTAGACATTTATCAAAACAACAGCAGAGCACCCGCGGCCTTCACCCCTTCCTTAAAACAGTTCAAGCCTTCGGGCGGACGTATGTCATTCACTGTACTGAGCGCTTTTCCGCACCTCCTTCAGCGAATATATTCTGCTCTTGGTGAATGATCAAAGCGGTTGGCGACTCGTTGTCCCGGCAATAACGAACCCGAGTCGCGATGCAGGTCGAAGCGTCGGAGAAAAAAGGTATGTGCGGACCGGTTCGCGAACGTCAAGTGACAGGAAAACCGCAATGTCGCTTCTGGGAAATTGATTTCTATGATGAATATGATACCGGTTCCCTGTTAATTGCTGTCGTCGCGGACTGCGGCTCGAAATGCGCACGCGCTTGGTCCGTTCTTCGGGGGTGGGTAGGGTCGCAATTCACGAGTCAAGCAGAAGTAGGATGAGGTGAGACGGGAAAAAAAGAAAAGGACAGAAAGTCAGAGTTCTAAAGTAAGCAAAAGCATCGAATCCAGAGTGCGGGCGCTTCGATTCGATGTGCTCTGCCCTGTGAAGTGATGGGTGTTACTCGCTAGAGCTACTTCTTTTGCTTCCGCTCGCTGGGGGAGGGACTGCCAGCAGACCGCTCGAAAAAATCTAAGTCACGTGCCATGCTCAAGGCCGAGTCTTGGCACAAGCACAAACAATTTCATTCACTTGGGTTCCTTTCACTATTCCAACGGTAATTTCTGGTTCTATTTGTATATATTCTTAGGTGCAAGTGGATTCTTAGTGCTCACGATAAAAAAAATGAAAATATCCAAGTCAAAGTAGTCGTTGCTGTACAGGACGCATAATCCGCCTACACCGCTGTTCGTCGCGTTTCTATGACATGGAAAGGAATGCCTTGGAGTACCTCAATATGACGTCCTACCTGAGTGAGATGGCTAGCAAATGGCCAGGCAGACAGGCAATCCATCATTCCTTCGAGAAGCGAGCACCTGCACCCTTCGATGATCGCTTGCCTTGCGCATGCTACTGTACTTAATCATGTGTGTGGCGGCCAGTCCATCCTACCTATGACGATAGAAACGGCAACACATTGGAGCTTGAGGCCTTGTCGCAAGAATTGACTCTATGTATAAATGCCCTATCTCTTCCGCTCTTTAGAGCTGGTATAGCGACAGTATTTTATCGATGGTGGTCAGCCGTAGGGAGTAGATGTCGCCAATCTCCCCATACTGTCGGCTTTTGCGATGCACGGGCGTTGAGCGCGACCCGTCAGGAGGAAGTGTCAGGTGGTTACCAGTGCTACCTTACCCAGGCATCGACGGAGCAAGTCCACTGAACTGGCCTGTCAACGCCTTACTACTTACTTTTTCAGGCCATCGTATAATTAATATGAATGTATTGAATGGATGGAAGATGGTGCTTTTTATTCGTTCAGGGAATCTGAGTGGATCGCCGTCCGGCTGCGAAATACATAAATGAAAAGTAAAAAGGGTATCTATAGCTTGGCCTTGCCCTGGGCCTTCTTCAGAACGGGTTCCATCTTGGTGGCCTTCATGATGTTGCCCTTGATCTTGAGCTTGCCTCCCATGAAGAGTCTCTGGGCATTGGCTTTGCCGGAAACCAGAGACCCAAAGTCCTTGTCCGAAAGCTGAAGGGTCACTGTTGACACAATCACATTAGCCCCCTATTCGCAACGATCCCCGGTTGTAGATGGATGGACACTAACCGTCGGCCTTTTTACCAGGAGGAGCAGCACCCTTGCCAACGACGCCGTTCTCCTTGAGGTCGAGGTGCCAGCTCTCTTCCTTGCCAGCGTCGTTCTTCAGTTGGAAAGCAACGACAGTTTGGGCATTCTTGATAGCCTCCTTGCGCTCGGCCTCGTCGCCCTGGAGAGTAGCGTTGATCGCGTCGAAAGCGGCGGAGGATTCGAAACCGTCTACAATCGTGGAAGCTTGGTTAGAGCGGAGCTGCGTGGAATGGAAGCGATCGGGTCGAGATTGACGTACCTTCTTTGAGAGTCATCGTGGGCACGAGATATTATGGGCAAGCGTACAATTGGGACGAAGAGCGAGATAGAAGTCTGTGTAACTATAGGAGAACAAGGAGACGGCGAGGGAATACAAATATTATTATAGTGATGGCATCGATCTTACCCCGGACATGTGAATCCAGGCGGTCAGAGGACTGCTGCAATCTTATGCCGAGGCTCGTTTCCTTCGTTGCTCCGCTGGCCTAGCTTGATTCTTGTGATTTCCTCCTATCAGATACATAAGGCGTCCGCAAAATCCAGGGCGTGGATTGTGGTTAACGAGAATGGTTTCTCTTGCGAGCTAATCGCGTAGTGATGGGGCGCCATCCACATGAAAGCAGGCTATACGGTACCAGGTACCTCGCTCCTCGGGGTACCACGATTCTTAGTATGATGCAAGTAGATACGGGCGAGGCTAAATATTCTGTCAGCAGTTCTCGACTCTTTCTAGGTATATTCTCGACCCTTTTTATCCTTCGAGCTTCGCTGGGTCTTAGAAGTTTCCAATCTTGGAACCAAAGGGCAGTGTCTTATCCCCAGACCGCATCTAAGAGCTTGAACTCATTCCTTTTCCCTGTTCAAGGAGTGCAGAGCGCCTGTGTTCTCGCCAGAATATCTACCCACATATCTTGTCTGAAACCAAGATGTCGTTTTTATAAGCTGAAATGTCTGGCCGAACCTAAGTACAGGTTCACCCGCCAAAGGAAGGACTGAAAGGGTCGCCGACCTCGTCCTTCGCATGATCGCATCGCAGCCATCCATCAACATGCACTCAAGAAACAACTGAAGCCTTTGAGCTCTATGGTGTGCAGTCCCTTCGTGTGACCATGAGTGGCTTCTAAGTTCTAGGTAACTGGTGGGCTGTAGACGAACTCCCAACCCACGGGTGCGAGAAGTTACCGGAGTAGTACCTTCCATATCGCTCGCCATAGACTTTTTAGGATCATTCTCTGGATGAATTCCGACAGTATAGGTTGTGTTTAAAAAGGCAGTGGACGAAAAGGCTGCTACACAGCAACAGGTATACTTTGGGCTCCCAATGTGCTCTCGGCAGCCAGGCTGAAGGCTACTGGATCGCTCGCTGCGGTCTCTAGGTGGCCACAGTCGATGTCGACCTTGTAGCAGGTTGGGACCTCTCTTTGTCTGGCAGAATCGAAACCATCGTCATACTTTGTGGCGGCATGGATTGCATTAATTTAGCCTTTGGAAACTGACAAAGGCCTCCAAAATAGAGCGCAACAATAAAATCTTCAGTATTCATGGAGAAGGTTGATAGAAGGTATGCTGTAGGCATTGTTACGAGCCTTGGGCGCTTTTTATTGTTTCAGAATAATCCTCTAGGTAATCAATATATGGAGAGTTGAGGTCATTATATATTCGCGAAGCACCCACTAAAAGGAAGTGAAAAGTCTAGAAGACCCTTTTGCCACTTCGATTGACAGACTCTAGAGCCTCTTAAGAGCCTCAAGTGAATAATAATACTAGGTTACAGCCATCTCTAGGCAACTTCGGCGCCCTCTCACATCTTTCACCGATTAGCCCTGGCAGCCACTCCCGCAGGCTGTGTTAGGCTTAATTGACCAACGCGCCAAGAGGTGATAGATCAATTACTATCGCGCTTAATATTATCGTGCCTCACCCGCCTCCGAATCTCTCCTACTCATTCAATTCCCCGCCTCCCTTACTTTCGCTTCACTCACTTTCACCAAGAGACCTCTCACCTCTCACTGATCACCCCATGGACTCGTCGTTTGCCGGAATCGTGTTCCTCGGAAGTTCAGCCCACTTATAAGATCGCCTTCGTCCTCGCTTCTTCGCGACGACCCCCCGCCGTAAATCATGGCATCATTCACTGGCCAAACAATCGAGGAGCTCGAGGAAGAGCTCGATTTGCAAAAAGCGATTCTGCAAAGTCTCCACGAGACATTCAGTTCGCGATCCGATGCTCTTGAACAAAAACAAGAAACATTGGAGGTGATTCGGGATCTCGAAAGAAGCTTAGCTAGGCTCCGCGGCAGCAACACAGATCGCTCCTTCTCTATCGGGCAGAGTCTAGCACCATCTCAGCTGGACGGCTCGACCTTCTCTACTCCATCGGTTACATTCAGCCCACCGCAAGCCGGCCGAGCCTCGTTCTCTTTACCCTCGCGACCTCGAGATTCTCGACCAGACCTACCTTCAGGCATGTTCTCCACCCGCAAACGCCCATTTGCCGATGACGATGAAGACGACGAGAGCCACTTCTCGTTCAAACGTGCCACAGGGAGTAGGGCGAGTCCTGCTTTTGACCAGGCGGCTTCGTCTATCTCGTTCAACCGCAGCAGCCCCGATTATCTAGCCAACACCGAGTATGATGAAGATGATATTCTCGGCATCTTTGGGGTTGAAGGCGAAGACATGCGTACAATCCAGGAGGAACACAGAAGAGCAGAAAAATGGTTGGAAGAACGGAAGAAGCAAGAGCGCCGCGATGCGGAGTTTGCTCGCAATCTGATGTCTCACGGCATGCAGTCCTCAACAGCATTCACTCCGCTAAACTCCTCGTCTGCCAGTCGTCCAGAATCTTCTTTCCCTGGACGTGAACACCTTTCACCACAAACTGCACAACCCGGCTCCGCCAATCCACTGTTTTCGAGCACAATACCAGGGGGTTTAATGGCCCCGCCTCTGAACGGGAATAATGCCTTCCGCGGTCCGCAATTTGAATCTTCAAGATCACTTACAGATAGCGATGATAGTGATCTCGCAGAAATTACTCCGCTAGACTTTCAATCTCGCACCGTTTTCAACCCGAGAAACATCAGCCACCTACCCCCATATCCATCGAACCACGGAGACACTGGCTCAGGCGTATCCAATGTTTCCAGACCACTCCATGGCCCTCACTCCAACCCTTATGCCTCCCCTGGTGCCGTACCTGGACCGAGTGGTGCTGTCAACACATCAAGTATGTGGCCGCAGCTTGCATCGTCCGCTGCGGCAGCCTACAGAGGAGCCAGAGATTTCTTGAACGAGAGGGCTGGGGGTTCTAGTCTCTTGTCGTCTGCCATGTCGTCGCTGGGTGATGTTATCACTAACGGGTTTGTTGACGATGAATATCGGTCGGACTATTATGGTCGCGATAGTATTCGGTAAGTTTTTCATTGGTCACCTTGCACTGTCTGGCTTCCTAATCATCAGCGTTTACAGGGACTTCTACGAAAACGGAGCCGACCCCAAGCAAGTTAACGAGGAGATCAAACAGCTGCTGGAAACCATCCGACCCGATGCTGACATTTCAGCCAAAGACCGTGAAGGTACTCCGGAGGCTCTAAGGTTCACGTTGTACGATCACCAGAAGCTGGGACTGGCCTGGATGAAGTCCAAGGAAGAATGTGATCAGAACGGGGGCATCTTAGCCGACGACATGGGTTTAGGCAAAACGATTCAAGCAATTGCCCTCATGGTCTCTCGCCCGTCAAGTGACCCCGAACGAAAGACGACGTTGATAATTGCTCCCGTCGCATTGATGCAGCAGTGGAAGCGGGAAATCGAGAAGATTATTCGGCCTAAACATCGCCTCCAGGTATACATCCTGCACGGTGCTCAGAGCAAAACGAACTTCAGTGAGTTGAAGAAATTTGATGTTGTACTCACCACGTTTGGCACGCTCGCGTCGGAGCTAAAGCGTGTTAATGAGTACGAAAAACTACTCAAGGAGGGTGCCGAAGAGTCAACGCTGAGCAGACAGTTCCTGAGAAAGCTACCCTGCCTTGGACCTATTAGCAAATGGTATAGGGTCATAATCGACGAGGCCCAGTGCATCAAGAATCGAGGTACCCAGTCTGCGATGGCATGCTGTCGCCTGAACGCAACCTACCGCTGGTGTATGAGCGGTACTCCTATGATGAACACCGTGGAGGAGTTGCATTCTTTGTTGAAGTTCTTGCGCAATCGTCCATACGCTAGTCTAGAAAAGTTCAGACAGGTGAGTAGCTCAGTCTTCTATCTGGCGGTCCCCCGACCAATGTCGGCTAACTGATGCAAATCAGGATTTCTCTCAGCCGCTGAAGAGTGGCTTTAAGGGGTCACAGGACAAAGCAATGCAGCAATTCCGTGTTCTTATAAAGGCAGTACTCTTACGGCGAACGAAGGATTCGAAAATCGATGGCAAGCCCATTCTCAACCTACCTCGCAGAGTATCCGAGAAAGTCCACGCCGCTTTTAGTGAAGATGAACTTGAACTATACAAAGCACTCGAAGCCAAGACTCAACTCCAGTTCAACAAATATCTTGCAGCCGGGTCAGTCGGGCGGAACTATTCGAACATTCTTGTTCTCCTTCTTCGTCTTCGACAAGCCTGCTGTCATCCGCACTTAATTACCGATTTCAGCGTCAAACTCAACGAGACTACCCAAGAAGTGGATTTAATGGCTAATGCCAGGGAGTTCAGTGACGAAGTTATCGCTCGTCTCCGAGATAATCCGAATCTCGAATGCCCCGTCTGTATTGATGCGGTGGACAACCCAATAATTTTCTTCCCCTGCGGGCACGGGACTTGCAGTGAATGTTTCTCCAGGATCTCCGATCCTTCTCTTGCTCTACAAAATGGCGTCGATGGACAAGCACAGGTAAAGTGTCCCAATTGTCGTGGACTCGTCGATCCCAAGAAAATCACCGATCATGTGTCCTTTCGAAAAGTCCATTTCGCCGATGGATCCGAGGATGTAGGTGGCTTGGATGGCTTGGGAGTCGCGGCAGATGAAGATGAGGACGATGATGATACCGACGACAGCGACGAGGGTGGCACATTGTCCGACTTCATTGTCAACGATAGTGACGATGATTCAACGCCTCCTCGAAAAGCGAAGGCGAAAAGCAAGGGCAAAGGCAAAGGCAACCCCAAGAAGTCTCTTGCTCAGCTCAAGAAAGAGGCTTCGAAGAACCAGGCCTCCAAGCGCAAGTACATGCGCCGTCTGGAGAAAACATGGATCACCAGCGCAAAGATTGAAAAGACCATGGAGATCATACGGGACGTGGAACACCAGGCTAACGATGAAAAGATCATCATCTTCAGCCAGTTCACTTCTCTTCTGGATTTGCTCGAGGTACCAATCGCGCGCGAAGGCCACCGGTACCGTCGGTATGATGGAAGCATGAAACCCTCAGATCGGAATTCAGCCGTGCTAGCCTTTACTGATGACCCAACCTGCAAAATTATGCTCGTCTCATTGAAGGCAGGTAATGCTGGATTGAACCTTGTCGCCGCAAACCACGTGGTCATTTTTGATCCGTTTTGGAACCCGTACGTTGAAGAGCAGGCAATCGACCGTGCCCACCGTATCGGGCAGATGCGCGAAGTACAAGTTCATCGAATTCTTGTGCCAGAAACTGTCGAAGATCGCATTGTCGAGCTTCAAGATAAGAAGCGGGCCATCATTGACGGCGCATTGGATGAGAAAGAATCGAAGAATATCGCCAGGTTGAGCGTTCGCGAACTCGGCTACCTCTTTGTACGTCCCCCAGCAACCCCTTGCCTTACAAGTTACTAACTTTTTTGTCTTCCAGGGAATCGCCCAATAGGTGCATTTGCATTTTCTCTAATTATGGCGCGTTGGCGTGTTCAAGGATTTCTCTCATTACTGTTCTCATTTCTTATACCCCAAGTACATCAACAAAAGTCTCACCAACCTTTTCTTTCACCCCGTGCCTGTTACCGTGATGTTTCTGCATTTACTTCCAATCAGCAGCATCTTAGAGGCAGAGGATATGTTTTGCATCTCATATTTGTCTGAATGTATGGTTCTCTTCGTCTTGTCGGGTTCTCTCATTTCCTCATATTTAGCACGGCTGCACGACTGCATGACTACAATAACTAGAGGTGCCCTTCTTGAAGAATCCAGATCCGGTTTAACAGGCCACAGAAACTCATAACCCGAATCGGGGTAGAAGATAGCCAATGTTTGACCGCCGTTCTCATCACTCAGCCCCTGTATGTAGAGACTCAACCATGCTACTGAGCCCTGGCAAGCAGATAAGGCTCGCTCACCCACTTCTGCCTTACGCATGCGATTCTACCCAGATCAACCTATGGAGTTCAGCCGATTTCGAATGCATGTACTCATGGATTAGACAAACGTACCGATTGTCTTTACAGAGTATCGCTTGAACAGCCCAACGAAATGTCGCCCAACGCTGACGTCATTTCTCGCTAAAGGCTTACGCTGTTATGATTTCTATACCACGTGCAGTAGTATGGGAAAACCACATGGAAGGTTCTCGGCCTACGAAATGCTCTGGTAGTGACAAATCGCGCGATTGGAAGCGCAAGATATTACGGTATAGCAGGCTAGCCAATATTGAGTTTAGGGACCGGAGCGTTGAAGCCCCAAGTTACCCCGTTCTTTGTCCCAAGTGTTCTTTATCTCCAAGAATATACACCGTTGATGCAGATAACGAATATTAGAGGTCTCCGGAAACAGGTCAAACTGGAATGAACCGCAGGGCAAAAATAGATGTGCGAACTTTTCTTTCGGAGAGATATTGCAGAAGATAGCTGCGATTTTTTTTCTGCTATGAACTTTGGGTGTAGAGATAAAGGAATCTAGACTACTAGTGGTAATATTGAATGGAGGGAAAAAAGGGGGGAAATCAAAGCAAATATCGTGCCAGCCATCCACAGACCAATCCACCGCTGATCGTTGTATCGTGATTCGAGACTTTGCGTGCGTAAACGTTCCAAGTTATGTTCGTTCTGTTGGAGCTGGACGCGGCCATAGGGGGTTCGACCGTACGAGCCGCGATTCGATCCAAAACCTTCATTGACCTGGGACAATCTAGAGGTCGGCATCATCCTCGTCGGGCAGGGGCTGGTTGGCGGCCGCTTCCATCTCCTGGGTGTACTGAGCCATGAGGTTGGCGTCGACCTGGACCTCAGGAGGAGCAAGGGCGGGAGCGGCGACGAATTCCTGAATAAGTCTGTTAGCGTGCATTACAAGAGCAGGTACACAAAGGTTGGCTAACCAGAGAGGCGTTTCCGACCAGCTTCCTGGCGAGCCACAGGAAAGGCTTCTCGAAGTTGTAGTTGGACTTCGCGGAAATGTCGTAGTACTGGAGGTTCTTCTTGCGGTGGAAGGTAATGGTCTTGGCCTTCACCTTGCGCTCCTTAACATCGACCTTGTTACCGGTGAGGACGATGGGGATGTTCTCGCAGACACGGACGAGGTCACCTATCAATCTTTGTGAGCAAAGACGTCGTTTCAGTAGGGTATTGATCACGTACGGTGCCAGTTGGGAACGTTCTTGTAGGTGATACGGGAGGTAACATCGAACATGATGATACCGCACTGTCCGTTGATGTAGTATCCATCTCGCAGACCACCGAACTTCTCCTGACCAGCTGTGTCCCAAACGTCGAACTGGATTGTGCCCAGGTTCTAATGCAAGCGTTAGTCGAGGCGACGAAAGCATGGCGGATAACCGAAGCGGGGTCAACAGCGGGGCATACCGTGGTGAAGGTGATGGGGTGAACCTCGACACCGAGAGTAGCGATGTACTTCTTCTCGAATTCACCAGTAAGGTGGCGCTTGACGAAAGTGGTCTGCGAAGAGAGAAATTTTCAGGTTAGTTGACGTTCTTGTCGACGGGTTGCGAGCGGCGCGGGGTCGAGTTTTGCCTTATTGTTGACGCCGCTGCCAACAGCCGGACAGAAGGGCAAACGAGGCGAGTGACGGATAGTGGATAGGTGTTGAGGACAGAACGACTAGGGATGTCGTGGTATCCGGGGGAGTTCGATGAAACTTGCCTTTCCAGTACCACCGTCGCCGACGAGGACGAGCTTGAAGGTTGGGACTTGCTCGGACATTGTGGTTATGTGAAATTAAATGAAAGGAAAAGCAGATATTTTCAATTCGGAATCCGACACGAGACGGAGAGGTCAAATATCGACAGTCGAAGGCGCGACAGACGATGAGGATGGAAGGGGTGGGGAATCAAAAGGATGAGGGCAGGGAGAAAACAGAGTGAGCGGTTCAAGTTTTGGTGATGGAATTTTTGCCCGAGTCGGTCTGCCTTTGTAGTCACGTGTCGAGGCCTCAGGCAACGCGGGGCTCTATAGAAGGAAAACGATGAGAACTCAATAATTCTTGATCTTTGTTCCTGCCAAATCTGCTGAGAGATATCTACTTTGCACATAATAGACCTCCTTCGGTACCTAAAACATGCCCAATGCCGGGGATCAAGTAACGCCGCCCATGCTTAACCATACAAACTAAATTCATCATCAATCATGACACATTTCTGTCTTCGTGTCCCAATGCTTCTCCATCCACGTAAGACTCTTGTACTTCAGACACTTATTTTTATTCCATACCCAATTAAACCGTCGACCGCATTGTGACCGCTAGAGGGGAAGAAGGTGACAGCCTAACAATCCACGGCCGCCCCAATCACGGCGTGGCACAAGTTCCAAGTCCAGATGAGAGGCATTTCCAGGAGTTGGGCCGTTCCGTGAGACTTTGACAACGATGGTGCGCTGGGCAATAAAAGTCAGCGCTTGCGCTCCGGATGACCGGCTAGGGTATGTGAGGCCAAGGGTGACTTACTCCTTCGTTCTGTTGGACTACTTCCGCCACCTTGGAAAGACGCTCGTGGTTGAGCCAGTTCACTGTCCCAAAACTTCGAATGGTATCGCCAGCCTGCATCCCAGCTCGGCCAGCAGGACTTCCGGGCACAACACTATTTACCTTCGCGAACGGCGTCAAGGCGCCCGCCCCGGCAGCTGATGGACTGACTTCGGAGGGCCCAGAGAAGGAGCCATTTGTATTGCTTGTAGATGTGTTGGCAGGCGAGCTGCGTTGGAGACCGGCAAAATGGGTGTGAATGCCCTTCTCAATGTAGGTCATGACCTCTTTGTGATCGTAACGGAGTCTGATTATCTGCGCACGAATGGTGCGGACTGAGGCGTTCTTAGCGACTATACCACTCGTATTGGGGTTGTATCTCACTTTGCGCGACGTCGATGTCGTCGCGGGGAAAGCCGTCGAAAGTCGTCAGAGAAGTGTTCATGTTGACGCCATGCTAGTGGACAGAAATCAGTTAGTAGTCGAAAGACAATCCGCTAGCGGCCCCGGGACTCACCGAGCTAAGGACGCTGCTGAGAGCCGAGAGTTCTTCCTCGATCTGTTCTTTGTGTTTCGACAGCTCGCTCATGGATAGCTTGGAAAGATCGCGGGGGATCCCTCCGGACGTGGATCCGGAGGATACAGTGGGAGCATGCAGATTGTTGGCCATGGGAATTCCCATATTCTGAATTTGAACGAATCTAGAACATGATGCGGGAAGTTCGTTCAGGTTCTCGGTCAGTGAGCGATTGGTGGCGGGTGGAGAGATGAGATCTGTCAAGGTGGGAGAAAGGCGATCTGGGGCTGATGCTTGGCACGCTACGTTTCACCTTCAACCTTACACAGCAGACAGATATCCTCGCTTTTTGCCCTTTCAGGCGATGGTACCCCGATTCTCACCGGTACCGAACTGAGCTGGAAAAATGACAGGTTTAGAAAACAAAGTATAATTTATGTACAAACGCAAAAGCTGGAAAGGCGGGCCGGCCAATCCAGATACAGAGCGTGTACAAGTCCTCCAAAGGGGACATGGAAGCGCGTGAGAAGTTCATGGATTGGCTGTTCGGAGTTCAGTTCTCGGCTGGAGTACGCCATGGCGACGGGATCTGCAATGGTGTTATTCATCTGGTCAGAATCTCAAGACTTGCCGTGCTTCACGGCTGAGAGTGACTAAGAGGACTGATGCCTACCTCCTTCCCGTTCTATTATGTTGGGGAACCTGATTGCGACTTCCAATCTGTCATGCGAGTCACCACTGTCTTCCGTCTAGGACGAAAATTCGTACCAGCAGTTGTGGCCGTGCCCAACCAAGCTCGCTTCCACCTGCGATGGCGCCGTCCGTTGAATCGCTCGCTAAAGTGGATGAGTCCAAGGAGGAAGTCAGTGAGCCCAATGTCGTCCGGATGCCGATGGTATCATCCGAAGTGGACGAGGAAAAATTGGCCCAATTCCCCAACTGCGTGACCACCGATATCTTTATCAATCGAGTTCAAACTTCTGACCGAGTATCTACCGCCTCGCCTTTTAAACGATGGGTCAACAGCCTACGACCCAAGAAGGCGTTTGGACCAGAACCTTATATTGAAGGCTGGCAGCGCATACCTCGGAGCAGCGGCGACCAGGATCACCTCTCACCGCACCCTGGGTCGTTGGAACAGCAATGGGAGAAACTCTCAGGGAAGTCCTCTCACCTGGGCACGATGAAGACAGCCACAATGAGTACTATGAGTCAAAGCGTCGCTAGGTCAAGAAGAACGACTCAGAGCACCACGAATCGAAGCAAATCGGACTTTCGAGCCTCCATGGACAGTTTGAGGCCAACGCTCAGCGTTTGTATCGACGAGGAAGCTCAAAATCGTGCCCTCAAGCGACGGCAAGTGCTTCAAGAGATCATCGCCACAGAATCAGACTATATTTTCGACTTGAAGGCGCTCTCGGATGTATGCACTGTAACTGGAGTGTTTCTGCCTCTGTACCCTCATGTCTGCTAATGCATCGTATTTGCAGTTGCTCCTGACTACATCACCGCGATCCGAAATCTACTTCAATGTCCAGCAGATCCGCGAATGCCACGAGAGCTTCCTTAGGCGGATTCGAAGCTTGATCCCATCTTCAAACCTTCCTCGGATGCAGCTCGAAAGGATGATGAACTATGGAGTGCCGATGCGCCCCGAGTTAGGTCTCAAAGCCTTCCAACCTCGGTCCTTGAGGACGCAAAGCCTCAAGGCGTCCGTCGATCGCCGATTGAAACAACTAGCATCGGAAGCAAATGAGGCCTTGGTAGTGGCTCGAGAGATTGGGTACTTGGTATGCCACCCAAGGGCTCACACATTTGCTCCACGATTAATCCGTTATGTTACAGTCAAAGTCTTTCATATACTATAAAGAGTTCTGCAAGAACTACGATGTCTTGGTCGAGGATGTTGTCATTTTACGCAATACCGTTCGAAACTCGCAAGAATTCGACCAAGGCATAGAGGCTATGACAAAGTCGGCTGCATCGATGGAGACACGTCCACTATACAACAACAAATCGCTATGCATGAATGATATCCTTATCAAGGTTGGTGGTGAAACACCAATTGATTCTTTAGAAGTCTCCGTCGCGCTAACATATATCCAGCCCGCCCAACGCCTTTGTAAATATCCGCTGCTACTCCAGGAGCTGTTAAGATGGACTCATATCCAGGATGATCCCTCTGCACATGACGAGATCCGGCAGGTTCTGGAAGATGTCCGCGAAGTGCTTGCAGAGATCAATGATGCTACTGCGAGTACTCTTAGCAGAAACTTCGTCGCAAAGACATTTTTACTAAATGATCTCCTCGAATTCAAAACGGTAAAGCTGCCATTCTGGATCCTGTGGGACACAGCTAACGATGAACCTCTTAGGTCACTGCCATCGATATCTATAAACAACTAGGTCCACTGACCCTTTGCGGTGTTCTGCACGTTACCTACCGATCATCATCGACACAGCCAGGGCTGGTAAAGGGGGCTTTTATGGTGTGTGTTTTATTCAAACATCATTTTTTTCTCGCCAAAATGAATGAAGAGTACCGAAGACTCCAACCGCTGGCCTGCCTCTATATATCCGACGTGAGGATAGATAGTCTGGCAAATGGGAAAGGTATGTGACGATGCTAGTGGCTTCACTCACTGACGGTTTGCAGGTGGTGACTACTTCTGTGTACTCTCCTGGAAATTACTATTCCAGCTTAAGGACGAGAAATACGAACTTGTCCTTAGCGCTTCGTCCGCCGCGGAAGAGAAACAATGGAAGACCGGGATTCTGAAGTCAGTGGCGGCGTCTGCCGAGATGCCCAACGCAGTTGCGTCCGAACTTCGAGGGAGCTCGTTCCTAGTTCTAGACATTACTCCGGAAGAAGATGTTTCAGATATTACGCCGCAACTATCCCGCAGACCGTCTCTACAGACCTTAGGGACAATAGGCATGCAACGAGTTCGATCCAATCTGCAACCAATAATAATCCGAAAGACCCATTGCCCGCAGAAGCACGGCCAGACGCAACAGGTTGACGGCGAGCTAGAACGTCCTAAAATACCTCCGCCTATCTCGGAACCGTTCACGATCACAGCTAAAAGACAGGATAGGATTCGCCTGGAGCGTGCGATCCAGCAAATTTACACAAAAGATCTGCTTCCATACCCCGGAATGTTCCTGGGCACGGGTGAGCTCTTTTTCGGGCCGGGCTCGATTATGAGACATCTAAGCCTTCGGTCAAAGCGATACAACCGGTCTAGCTCTGTAAATCTGCCCAGCAGCTTCCCGAAAACAAGCCAACCACAAGCTGTTGACGATTATGAGGACAAGGTACAAGGCTCGACCAAGCGAAAAAGACGGGAATCCTCGGATCGCAGCCACAGCTTTGACCATGAGAAGAGCTGGATACTGCACAAAGACACCGCTCTGCTCATGGGCCGTTCTAGGACTATGAGGATCAAAACGAGTTCTAGGTCAATTCACAACACGAAGTCGCAGCAGCCGCTCAGATCCCCCAAGTCAGACAAGAGCCCTGCCGCCCCAGACACGCACGCACGGAAAGGCCTCTGGACGATATTCAATTCCATGTCTTGTCGCTGGTCGAAGAAGCATGCCCGCCCAAGTCTTGGTGGAGCGTGATGATGCAACCGCAAGAGCTCCTGGCTGAAAGAATATACAGAGGAAGGCTTACAGAGGTACTCTACGCAACCCCTCTACTTCGTATGCAATCGTACTTGAATGTGGGGTTGAGAGGGGCATCTGAATATCGTTACCTAGACAGACTTGGCGAGACGTAATGAGGCATTGAAAGTGCAGCCTGAGCAAGATCGAATGACGATCAGGGCAACCCAATTCCGTAACACGTAGACTCCACCGAAACAACGGAGCCCAGAAGAGGGAAGAATAATGACATGTTCCAAGCTGTCAACAACGAGAATGTTCGGAGGGGTCCGATGACGTCGGAGCTTCAGAGCTACCTTACCACCTGCGTCTTCACACCGCAGCAAGCAAAAGGACAGCACAATGGATCCAATTACCCAATTACCCAATGAACGCCAGAACTGACCCCTGAAAATCAAATACTCCTGTCTATCTCGCAAACCCCGCTTAGCTTTCGCGGCAAGCAAGCTGCCCTCACCGGAGCTCTGCCCCAGAGAGCCCACCAGCCGGGTGACGTCACCAATACTCATCACGCCAGCCTTGAAGATCTCCAGCTCTTTATATTCTACCTCACGCGACTTCTTCTTTCTTTCCTTCTCTTCGTTACTACTGAATCATCTCTTTCGAATATACCACGAACCATCCCCAAACACACGCTTTCCCAACAAACCCAACTCTAAACTTTACTCTCTCTCCCACATACCTCACAACCCATCACAATGCGCGCCAACGACCCTTCCTCCAAGGTCTTCTACAAGGGCAAGTCCGACGACTTCATCGTCTTTGTCGAGGACCCCGCCACACTCAAGAACTGGAAGAACGACTCCACGATCCCTCTCTCTGACGTCGTCAACGGGTGGAAGATCTTCGTCACTCACAAGTATGCTGCCCATCCCCACTACTACCCCGCGCCCACTTGGACGCTTGAGATGTTTAAAGGAGTGAAGCGAGGCTAACATTACACGTCCCCAGGCACGGATCCCAAGGCATCTACGACGGCGCAAGCAAGTCCTCGCTCGAGAACGAGTTCGGCACGCACAACGATGAGGAGTGCGTGAAGAAGATCCTGGAGCATGGTGAACTGCAGGGGTACACTGTACGTTCTTCTTCTTCCCCTTATAGGAGTCCGATGATGATTATGAATGATGCTAACTGTTTTGCTCTGCAGCAACGGGAACGCGGCGGCGACACCAACATCTCAAACGGACCTCAGGGCCAGCTGCCTTAGATTCGTTTCATACGACTCTACTCTTACTTCACACACATTACCTCCCACTACTACTCTCATAGCGGGTTTCTCTTACGATGATGACGATGGTTGTTGGCACTCGCACTCGCATGGAGCGGAGCGATGATGCCGGATATGACATGGGCTTGTATTCTACATTATTACGGTAACTCAACAGAAATGAATTGAGATATGGAAGTATCTTTTGCAGTCGTGGTTTGTTCATTGTAGTCTTCGTCTTCTAGTCATGGGTAAATGTAGAGTGTGGCCGTGTCAGCATAAGAATGCAGAATATGCAGGATACATGCCAATGTAGTATCATGGTGCCAGAGTCGGAGCTGGACCTGAACCTTCAGCTTTGACTACAGCCTCCGCTTCAGCCTCAGTCTTTAGTTGACCTTGAGCATCAGCATCAGCCTGAGCCTGAGCCTGAGCCTGACCTTGTCCAGCTTCTCGCCGACTGCCAACCCACGTCCCCAGCTCCTCCCAAACAGCCAACTTCTCCGCATACGACATCCCCGCCGCAAGCCCGCTCGTCGTCGTAGCCACAAACACCTTCGCCCCCTCCCACTCCTCAGTCCTCCCCATATTCTCCGCCCCATCCTGCCACCCATACCGAAACTCCTCCTTCTTGATATTCCGCCCCTTCCGCGCCCTCCACACAGACTCCCAGATACTCTTCCCGACCAGACAAACAGCCGCCGGCTTCTTCTCCGCGATTTTCGCCTCTAGCACGGGCACGCCGGCGTCCATCTCCGCCTTGCTGAGCATGCTTGCGTCGCGGGTCGGTCGCTCGACGATGTTCGTGTTCCCGACGTTGTAGAGCTCAGGCAAGCGGTAGGTGTCGGATGGAGGATGGCGGATGGAGGTTATGCCGGAGGCGTGCAGGAGTTTCCAGAAGAGGTTTGATGGGTGTGCGTAGGCGAAGCCCGTCGTGCCGGTCATTATGCCTGGGTTCACGCCCACGAGGAGGAGGATTAGGTTTTCGGGGATTGTGTCGCGGAGGAGGCAGCTTGAGGCTGGGAGGGAGATGGGTGAGGAGGTGGCTTTGCGTGGGGTTGAGCGGCCGCGGGAGCGTTTTGTGGGCGAGGGTGTGCTTGGGAGGGTTGAGGCTATTGCTGAAGGTGAGCGTGAGGGTGAGTCGAGTTCTGGTCTGATTGATGGCACTGAGGGCGAAGCGGGTGTGGTTGAGCGGGATTGGGAGCGGGTGAGGCGACGGGGGACTGGCGATTCCAATGTCGTCTTTGCGACTGTGGTGGTTTTTGACATAGCTAGAGTAGGAGTCGGAGCTCCCCTTCTTCGTTTCGGCATCGTCTGCGCATCGGAATCAAGATCGGCTGTGGTATCGAGCTGGCGTTTTGTTTCTTGCATCGCGGAGCTGGAACTCGAAGTGCCGGTCTCGGTCTCCGAAACGTGCACGAATTGATTCAGGACTCCATTGAAGCTTGTTACCTGGTTGACGGGGACATCGTTGTCGCTGGACGAGAGACCGGAATCATTGCCCATGGTGGTGAGTGGGAGTTGTGCGGCGGAGAGAAACTTGGCCATCGTTGCTTGTTCTCGGTGTTACAGTAGTGGTGATGCGGAGACGGGTGAGGGGAGAAGTGCAGCTAGAGTAGGTAAAAGGAGAGCCGTGCTGGCGCCTAGGTTAGTGACCGCGAGGGTCAATCAAGGGATTGTGTTCCAGTCTTCCAGTGTTTATTTGCCACCTGATAGAAAAAATTGCTTTGGCCTCGTATCCAGTTTAATGATCTTGGATTGGATGAAGATGCACGACTGAACTCCGCATCCACAGGTTGGGGACTTTGGTGGCAAGTCATAGTTTAATGAATAAAGGCTGTACTATATAGGATTTGATTTCACAACTTCTAGCACATACGACCACAGGGTGTGGAGAACAGGGCTTCCCGTCCGCTCAGCCGTACTTAAGCCACACGCCGGCTGGTTAGTAGTGTGGTGGGTGACCACATGCGAATCCCAGCTGTTGTATGTTTTTTGCTCACCCAATTTTTTTTACATTGCCCTTGTCCTTGTATGTAACTTTGGGCGTTGCTACACCTTCCCCAGACCCCGCCAGGCAGTCTCACCTGAGTACTGGGACCATTCACCAGGAACCTTCTTGACATCACGGAATCAGTTTTGTCCTCCATGCTATTTACGGGCTTGCACGATGCTCCCCCTCAATAGCAACTGCATTTCTTCACACCCGCGCGCACAAGATGGGGGAGCATCCCGGTACCTCACCTCGCAACTCGCCATGGAGGGAAGGCCTAATGCCTGGAAAGTCCAAAAAGCACTAGGCACCTTGGAAACCATCGAACCAGCCAACTTGAATCTGAACTTAACCACCTGGGCCCAAGCGAATGGAATAGCTGAGTACCCCATGCCATCAACCGGGAGAATACTCAGATTCGACCTCCCTGCTGTGATGCAGAACGTCGCCGAGGCTGTCACTGCGACCGGGCCAGCAACGAGACCGTTCCAGGAAACGCACGCTATGGAGTGACGATGGTGTCGGCGGATTGGTTCTGGCTTGTTTTGCCGGGTGCTCTTGTCCTTGCGTCCATCCTCTTCCTGCTGCTGACTATCCTGCTCAACCGAGAACAGAAGCTTTCGTTGTGGAAATCTTCTATTCTGGCGGTCTTGTTCCATGGTCTTGAGGGCTATGAGGTTGACAACGATCTTGATAAACACTCCACCGTGAGCCGGATGGAACAGACGGCGCAAGCCCTCCAGGTGGAATTGAAGATTCCTGACCAGCGGAGAGGGTTGATGTTATCTCAATCATGATGGCCTAGTATCCTCATTTTATGATTGACATGGCTTCGGGAATCTTGAGTGGAATCGCCCTTGCACGCAAAGTGCTACACCATTTAGGCGCAGCGACCCAATTATCAGAGCGTTTGTACCAGCAACTGTATACGCTCTCAGAGAATTACTTTTCTTCCTGTCAGCGTATTTCAGCCCAGAGTATCTGTGTTACCTTCCCAGTTTCAGGTAAGCAGGCTCGCAGTTACTGGCTAGGGCAAGATGAGATGAGAGTTGCAAGGATTGTCTAGACCAGCTGACTGCGACGTGGCTTGTGGTTTTGACCAATCCTGCGCAGCGGGGCCTCGTGTTGTTATTGAAGGAGGTAACGATTGTGGCTGGCTGGCTAACGACTCTTTGCCTGGTCATAACCTCAGCAGCACGAGCTGGTCTTCCACTCGGACGCGAAGATATACAGTCTCAACAACAGAGAGAAAATGACGAAGAAAGAAACCACGATCTCAGACCCTGAAGGTATTCTGGCTGCTTGGAACAGAGCTACCATCGAATTCAAGCTCTGTCCCAACCGAGTGTGGGCAGTGGGCAAAGAAAGCCTCCCCGCCCTGCTTCCCCCCAGCGGCACGCAGCTGCCCCGCCATGACGCTCATGGGCTATGCACGGTTGATTTCTGTGAGCACTCACAACGCGACTTCACCGGGGTGAGCCAGCGACACGAGTGCGGGAGAAACGATGGCGAAGAAGACAGTTGCCGACGGCTCGAGGGCTTGTTCTGGGAAGGGGCTCTCGCAAAGGCCGCAATAGCCGGAAGGTCGACGGTATGGGCTCTCAACGGGAAAGCTCTCCTTGAGGGCCATACATGGCGATTTCACACGTCTGGTCTGACGGGACGGGCGCCGGGGCGTGGCCCCAGGGTCAAATCAACAAATGTCTTTATAGATTTTTCGAGCGGATTGCAAAGGATTTCCATTGCGAGGGGTTGTGGTGGGATACGATCTGCATCCCGCGGGAGAAAGCTGCTCGGGCTCAGGCCATTAGGAGGATCCAGAAAAATTATCAGGATGCTCGGATTACACTGGTGCATGACTGTTTCCTGCGCAACTGGGAGTGGCGGGACGGGTGCGAGGAAGCGGCGTGTTTTGCTATTCTGATGTCGCCGTGGTTCAGCCGGGCATGGACTGCGCTGGAACTTGCAAAATCGCGTAGGGTGAAGATCATATTTCGTGGGCAGCAAGTTGAAGGTGGTCGGCCGCTCATTGTTAAGGACCTTGACGAGGAGATCCTTGCTCGTGATGCGGAAAGAGCATCTGGCCCGCATGGAGAGGTGACCCGAATAATTCGCGCGTTCCGGAATGGAGTGACAACCGTGGATGATTTGCTGATTGCACTGGGACACAGGTACACATCGTGGCCGAAGGACCGGGCGATTGTTTCTGGACTGCTGGTGGGGGTTGATGTTGTGCCTATTCCACCAAAGCACGATGTCTGGCAGCAGGACATCTATGAGGCAATTCTAAAGAAAATAGGCAAGGTGGCACACGCACACCTTTTCCACAATAAGGCCACCATGCCCAAGGCCTGCTGGTGTCCGACTAGTTTGTTCAGCATGCCTGAAGCCGGCGCCAAAGCATCCTTACGCATCACGGAGGAACTGGACTTGATTGGAACTTGGACGCTCGTCCCCGCAGATTATCTTCCAAAAGACCGCTTTGTTTGGGGTCCGGTACATCCATTGATCAAGAAGACAATGGAAATATGTCTTCTGAATCCCGAGAAGTGCCTTCTCCTCGCCGAGCCTGGTCGAATTGTTGTGGAACGGGCCCTCCTGGTCAAAGCCATGGTGAAGAGACACAGTCCAGCGATTCTCTGCTACAAATATATTGGAGCAGTATATTTGCACCCACCAATGTCAATGGAGGCCGTCTGTGTAGACTCCAACGGGGCACGAAAGATGGAGGTGATCTTGCTGGGCAATCCGGACGAGGCAGCGGAGCCAGAGCACGACTGGAAGCACTTACAGACGCATCGTTTGGCAGATGACATTGCAAGCGATATTGGGGAATTCTATTTCAACAACCCTCATGTCACAGACTCTGGCACGCCAAACAACTGGACGACTGCGCTGATGGGCGATGACGAGCATGCTAAGGTGTTCCTAAATGCAGTTCAACCTCTTGACAGAGAGCCGGTCTCGCAAAGAACGCCCTTACATTACGCGGTCTGGAGAGGATACAGCGACACTGTCCGCCATCTTGCTAGCAGTACCAACCTGGATGCACTGGACAGGCTGCGCCAGAACCCCTTACACATTGCCGCTGAGCGTGGAGACCCGGGGATAGTTTCACAATTGCTCGCTGTAGCCCACAATGTGAATAAGACAATGGGGTTGCTTGCTGCTAGGGGATACAAAGGGCAGATTCCATTGCATTACGCGGCCCGTGCAGATGCTGCTGGCATTGCCAAACTATTGATTGAGAAAGGGGCTGATGTGAATGCAGAAGATAATGACAGATTCACGCCACTCCATCTTGCTGCTGAAATTGGGTCTCAGAGTATCTGTGCTCTATTACTGCAGACAGGCAAAGTGGATATAGATGCAAATTCGAAGAATGGATGGTCTCCACTCCACCTTGCACTCATGGGCCAGCGCAGTTTAGTCACAGAGTGGCTTATTCGCAAAGGCGCCAATACTCAAGCGCAAGACCGTCTTGGCTGGAGCTCATTGCATTATGCAGCGGAGACCGGTTCCGCGCAAGCTGCCGCACTGCTACTCCAACATGGTGCAGAGGTGAACAGTCACGATGAGTACATTGGCTGGACGCCGTTGCACTTCGCAGCTATTATGGGGTGGCAGGAAGTGGTGGAACTGCTACTTTGTAATGGTGCTCATGCTGATCTAAAAGACAAAGACGGCTGGACGCCCCTGCAGTTTGCGATGCTGCAGGGATACAATTCCATATCTCAACTACTTGTTCAGCATGGTGCCGACGCCCGCGAAATCTCCCCCGATGCCATTGTTACCTGGACGCCACTAAATCTCACAGCACTAGACACTGAGCAAGGCCTGATTAAGCTGCTGCTGGAGGATAGTAGCAAAGCAGACCGCAACAGTGCAGGTGGGAGGGACGGCACACCACTACACTGGGTCGCCCAGACTGGTCAATACAAGGCGGCCAAGGTGCTTTGGTCCGGGCCCCTGTTGGTAAATGCAGACACTCACTTAACAATGGCAGATAGCAGGTCCGCGTTACATTGCGCTGCTGAAGGCGGGCATACTGAGGTTGTAAAACTCTTCATTGATGTGGGCTTTGATGTGAATGCAGAAGACCGATGGGGGAGGACAGTCATACACTTTGCGGCAAGAGGCGGCGATGTGCCCACGCTTCGCCTGCTCCTCGATGCAGGGGCACAGCCAAATCAGCCATTTGGGTTAGAAGATTACTGGCCGCCGCTGGTAATGGCTGCGCGTTACGGGCACAGAGAGGTGGCGCAGATACTCATCAACAAAGGTGCAGATGTTAATGGAACACCTCCATTTACGCACCACGCCCTTGCAGAGGCTGCACTGTACGGGCATGAGGATATGGTCGCGCTGCTCTTTGCAAATGGTGCCTCAGCACATGTCTTGTCCTACTTCGGGCAGACAGCGTTATATTGCGCTATCAAAGGCGGACATGTGGCTGTGGCTAGCTTACTGCTTGGTCAGGGCGCGTTTGTGGACGTCCCCTCCACCACGGACGATAAAGAAGACTCATGGACACCGCTGCACTTGGCAGCCTCTGTGGGGAATGTAGAGCTCGTGCGGTTGCTCGTGGAGAAAGGTGCTGATTCAAGCATAACAGACTGGAAGGATAGGTCGCCACTTGACGTCGCTGAGAGATACGGCCATACGGAAGTGGCCAACATGCTCAGGAACCGGGGGTGAGAATACCTCTCTATGCTGTTGTCTCTGTGGACAACTCGTGATATCGCAGTTACCACTGTATGTGCACTTCGCCATCGGACCCTTCAACGGAGATATCACAAGCGCCTCTTCCGCAAGGTGGACCAACAGATTCCAACACGACAATACAATACACTATATAATACTTTGATGACTGATTCATCAGGTCTCGCAATTGAAGTTTCGTTACACCAACCAAACAGCCGGAAAACTGTCTATCTACGCGGTTGAAAGCCTAACGTTTTTGACCGAAACGTCCACCAGGGCCAACAACGATGAAGCCATCCCAAGTGACAGTCGCAGTCTCATCAACCAAGCGGAGTGGGATACTACCTACTCAACATCCTTCGCATAGTCCGCAATTCACTCACTATACCCTACCATCAACGGCGAGTCGGCCCAGCGAGCGCACAGGCTCTCCAGTGACAGACACCGTTCCTTTGTCAGTACGCTGTACCGTCTTCGTGTGCCTGCCTGAGTAGAAGGGTTCCTGGAACAAGTCCTGGCCATGATAGGGTCGAGCTTCATTCGTGGCTCTCCAAGATCCACACTCGATATATGGCTCGCGCCGGTTGCCCAGCAGGAGAACAACCCCCAGCCAAGCCATCCATGACTGGGTTATGTTGGGGAGTCTATTGCAAGCAGCATGTAATTGCTAACCTGACTGTGACTCAAACGGTTCCTGTAAGTACTCCGTAGTATCGAGCGAATCAGCAATGTCTACTGTTGTTCTATGTGGGTCATTTGAAGGACTATGCGTTAGCTTGACTCTGTGATGAGGCTGTGCCGTGATCCCGTTGAGTCCCCCGGCTCTTTCGAGGTTGGTATTTCATGAAGGCCTGCACTTTATCAAGTCTTGGTTTTAACCCATGCCACGCTTCTTATTGAGCAAACCCACCCAGCAACCCTGTCAAAGAATCCGCACCTTAACCGGAACGAAGGGATCCTATCCTCGACGATGTTCCCCTTCCTCCAGTTGCCCCCAGAGCTCCGAAGCCTCGTCATCGAGCACGTCCTCTTCAGCAGCTACCCCGCACCGGAATACCCCTCCAAGGAGAACAGATCGATCTTCAATGATCTGCGGTACATGGCCTGGCGGGCCCGGCCCTACCAGGAGATCCGTTCCACCCACAGCCCATCAAACTGCCTTGCCCTCCTCCTAACCTCCAAGACAATCCACGATGAGACCAAAGCGATGCTCTCACTCCAGGAATCCAGATCAGCAACGTACCATCTTGACATCACCGTCGAAAACGACAACGACGTCTTCCCAACCTGGCTTTGCGTCCCGCAACTCACGACGCACATTGCCGAGCTCCATGTCGACGTCCGGCTCTTCGGCACAATCATCCACCCGAATATCAGCTGGCGCCTAGGCGGCGACGGCGGGCATTCCCGCTACGAATGGGACTTCTTGGCTCTGCTGGAGCGGTTCCTGAGATACGGGCCTGTCGGCCAGAAGAAGGGCTCGGACGGCCAGGTGTTGAATATGCGGACGTTCAGTTATACCAGTCCCTGCCCCATTGTTGATCACGGCATCAAGGTCGATACTCTGACCCTAAACTTCACGTCTGGCGAGGCCAAGCTGCAGAGAGGCGAGTTCCCACCTGCAGAGATTGAGTACCGCGACTGGGACTGGTACCGCAAGGGCCATGGTCCGCGGAGAGGGGTCCCCGAGATCGAGCGCCCATTGACGGAGTACAATACCCGACCTGAATGGCTGGCCGAGCTTCTTGCGGATGAGATCGACGTGCTCTTGCATTTTGGAAGAGATAGAGAGGGCTTTGCTAGGCTTGTGTATGAGCGCCTGCGGGTGATTCGGATGTTGGTTGATGGGGAGGTTTACCGTGAATTCGATGTGTCTGGGATATTGGATGAGTTCAAGCTACCCGATAAGAGCTTGAGGAAGATGGCGTCGAAGTTTGTGGATGCACCGGGGTGGGTGTTTGATTTGTAGACTGGCGCTGTCAAGAAACGTCCGGATGAGGACGAATGAGCTCGAGATATCGAGACGGTCAATCTGATCTACCTACGTAAGCTTTCTTTCAGAAACCTGACGCAGCTTGCTAGGTAGATTCTTGATATCGGAATCGATTCGCCTGTGCAGAGGGTCTTTGAGCACCGTTGCACGACCAGCGTCCTTCTCCGCTCGTTGACCTTGTAGTCGGCGTGATGCGGACGAGGTGCAGTGATCCGGCCGGGTGTTGATTGCGCGGTGAGGTCGCCGCATGAACGCTTGAATGTCAAGTGAGGTGATTTGACGGCGGACCAGGGGATATTATAGAGGAGATCAAGCTCGGGCTCGTTGCTGGTGTCGAGGGCGTCGGTGAAGAGGCCTTTGAAGCGGCCTTTGAAGCAGAGAAAGAGTGGCCTGATGGAACTCGAAGGTGAACAAGAACTCACATCACAACGTTGTGCAGACGAGAGAGAATGCAGTCTTGGAAATGACTGAGCCAAGCTGCCCTGAGCATGCCAAGGAGGGAGACAAGGCTTCCAAGTGCTGCAGCGCTCGTATTCAGTCTCATGTGAGTCATTGATAAATAGATAGAGAAGATGATGTCCACTTCCACCCCTCACCCTCCCACACCGCAACCTCTCGACATGTTCCTACTCCGAGCCCTCCGCATCTCTATCAACGCCCTCTTCGCCCCCTCCCTCCCCCTCTCCACCCGCCTTTACCTCCTCCTCCTGCAGCCCATCTCCCTACTAACATACACAATCGAATGGCTCCGCGCGCGCAGATTCCCACATAGCCACGAGATCCGGATCCCGCTGAAACGCGTCCCGGGCCACACCGTGCGCGCACTCGTTTACCTCCCCTCGCCCCAACCCCCTTCCCCACAGGAAACAGGAACAGGGAAGGCAATATTGAGGCCACTACACCTCAACATCCACGGCGGCGCATTCCTCGGCGGCTTACCCGAAGGAAACGCCCGGTTCTGCCGACAGCTGGCGCAGGAGGCAGGTGCTGTTGTTGTCTCCACGACCTATCGGTATGCACCCGTGCATACCTTCCCCGATGCACATGAGGATGTCCAGGATGTTGCGGAGTACCTGGTGCACCATGCAGTCGAGCTTTTCAACGCCGACCCAGCCTGTTTCACGGTGAGTGGGTTCTCTGCCGGCGGGAATCTGGCGTTGGGTATTTCGCAGGGGTGCATGAACATGGACGTTGCGGTTCGAGGGAGCGTGGTCTTTTATGGGGTTGTATGTCAATTCCTCCCCCTTCTCATCTCCCCCTACGTGTACACACAATGTACGTTCGGTAACGAGAATAGGTCGACTTCCGCATCCCACCCTGGGATAAACCCATACCCAAGGGATTTCCCGAGAAAGACCCTCTCTCCTTTCTCCAGCCTCTATTTGATACGTACGCGGGCCCGAATCGGGCGAGGGATATCAGCAATCCGCTCCTTCATCCCACCTTAGCGGATATCCGGACCCTACCGCAGAATATGCTATTCATTGTGGGAGAGAAAGACATCTTGCATGACGAAACAGTTACCATGACGGAACGACTACAGTACGAGGCAGAAAGGGTCAATCTGGAGAACGGGGTGGTTGAGCGTTCCCGTGGGAGCTGGAGTGAGGAACGGGATACCGGTAAGTGTCCGGATGGGAAGAAGGTCGTTGTGAGGACGGAGGTGTTTGCGGGGCAGATCCATGGGTGGTTGGAGAGTAAGTCTTTCCTGCTCTTGTCTCTCCCTGGTTTACTCGGTGCTGATACTTGATATGTGGGTAGTGCCCTCTGCAGCGATTGACGTTAAAACGCGGACAAAGGCATTCGGGGATGCAATTGGTTTTCTGCGAGGGATTCATCGGGCGTATGGGTTTAACAAGGAGTGACCTGCATGGAAAGAAAGAATGTTCGTGTGCGATATCATCCCCGGTAGGTAGAATTACTAGTCTTGGATAAATAGATAGTGGTTTGAGCTTTGGTAAAAACAGCAGGTAGAAGAGAACTTGGAAGCAGACCTGAGCGCAGTGTTGGAAATGACTGAGCCAATGCAGAGCAGCATCAACTCCTATTCATTTATCCATACAAGGTCAGTCTAACTGGCAATCTCATAGCCAGGCCAACCGTCATGTGTTACCCCACAATCGCCTGTTTGTCTCTACGCAGTCAACGTCCACCTCTCCATCACCACTCTCCCTTTCTCCCTCTCTTGACACAGACCCTTCTTAACTATCATGGCGTCCCTGGACACTCTCAAGCAAGCTCTCAGGAAAAAGGCCACAGCAATAGCACCGGCGTCCCCAAAGCAGCCTTTATTTGACACACAGTACAGCACTGGCTTTGAAATCCTAACACAAGGCGAAGGATGGACAACATACCGAGACTTTATTATCCCCCAGCTAGCCGAGTTGCTTTCTCCCTTGTTCGACTCGCGTGATAGTGTATCGGTGTTGGAGATTGGGCCGGGTCCGAAGAGCGTGCTGGGATATCTATCCCAGACTTTACGACAGAAGATCACGAAATATGCTGCATTGGAGCCGAATACCTTGTTTGCTGCAAGGCTGGAAAAATCGCTCTTGTCATCTTCAGAGGACGCCGAGGCCGTGCTACCCTGCGCCAAACGCCCGTCAAATGTCAACGTCTACCGCGCCCCGTTCGTTCTTGACGGAAATACAGCACATACCGGCATTGGCCAGGACAGGTTCGACATCATCCTTTTCTGCCACAGCATGTACGGCATGAAACCCAAAGCGGGCTTCGTCAAGCGGGCGTTGGGAATGCTTGTTGAGCGGCCTGGGGGTGCAATGGTGGTGGTTTTCCATCGCGCTGGCTCCCTGCGTCTGGATGCTTTGGTGTGCCAGCGAACGGCTTCCTTTCCTACGGGACTTGTTAGCGTGCTTGATAACGACGAGGACCTTGACAGTTTTGCCTGTTTCATCGCGGGGTTTGCCGTGCAAGATTTTGGAGTGGATGAGATTCTTCGAGCGGAATGGCGGAAGGTGTGCCGTGCGTTGGGTCGGCTAGAGGCCACAGGAACACATGCAGGTCATCTCTTATTCAGTGCTCCTGAGGCTATGGTGGCTTTCACCCAACATGCCATAGCACTACCAGAGCTAACCTCCAAGGTGTCATTGCTGGAAGGCGACAAAGCGATTAAGAATAGGGAGGCTTCCCGCTGCCATCCCGCCGCGATTGTGAGGCCGAAGGAGATACGGCACGTCCAGGAGTGTGTGAGGTGGGCTTTGAAGCACGGGGTCAGCCTGACGGTCATTGGCGGAGGCCACAGCGGTCACTGTGTGGTGCCGAACGTTGTCTCGATTGACATGGGCGCTTTTGACGGAGTACATATCATCACGGCTAAGAAAGACAAACAAGAACAAGACGCTGGGTCAGATGGTCGCTTGGTCGTTGTGGAAGCCGGGTGCAAGACGGGGGACATCATCCGCAAGACCATGGAGGCGGGCGTGACTGTACCCTTGGGCTCGCGACCGAGCGTTGGCGCAGGGCTGTGGCTACAAGGCGGCATCGGGCATCTGGCCAGGCTTTACGGACTTGCATGCGATAGTATCATTGGCGCTGTTGTTGTCAGCGTTGCAACCAGCCAGGTCCTCTGTGTTGGACGTGTGCCCAGTCAGCACTGCCCAGCTGGTGCCATACGCCCGGACAACGAAACCGATTTACTGTGGGCAATCAAAGGCACCGGGACGAACGTTGGTATAGTGATCAGTGTGACTTTCAAGACCCATATGGCTCCGACCTTCTTGACTCGGCGTTGGGTACTCCCGTTCAACAATACGCACGAAGCTCAAACCAAGCTTTCCGATTTTGATCGTTTTGTTGCGCGCAGCCTCCCTCGCCATTGTTCTGCGGACGCATATCTATACTGCGAGAACGGCCAACTGCATCTTGGCGTCAGCACCTTTGAATGTTCCATCCCCGGAACCGTTCTCACACCTACTACTGCCCCTGAGTTCAGGTGCCTGGGCCCTGAAAATGACTCCAAGGCCGTGGACGGTCCCGGCCTGTTCGAATCTGAAATGTACATTTCCAGCATGCACGGCGGGCACAGCGGCGGCAAGACCTCCTCCTTCAAGCGCTGTGTATTCCTAAAACATATTGCAGACCCGAGCATCGCTAGCATCCTGACCGCAGCTGTTGATGCCGCTCCCTCAAAGCTCTCTTACGTCCATCTTTTGCAAGGCGGCGAAGCAGTCCGTGATGCCGCACCTGATGCTGCTGCTTTTTCCTGTCGAGATTGGGACTTCGCCTGCGTGATTACCGGAGTATGGCCGCGCAGCCAGGACGGAACCGAGATCGCCCAAGCGGCCGTGCAATGGGTTTACAACGTTGCCCGAGACCTGTTGCCCTTGAGCAGCGGGGTATACGGCGCAGACCTCGGGCCTGACCCTAGAGACACGCCGCTGGCCGCGCGGGCCTTTGGGCCGAGCCTGCCTCGCCTGGCGTACCTCAAGCGCAAGTTTGACCCGCATAACGTGTTGGCTTATGCATTTCCGCTCCAGAAATCTCCGAGACAAAAGCTTATCGTTCTAGTCACGGGTCAAAGTGGTGTTGGCAAGGACTATTGCGCGGACATCTGGGTCTCCGCATTTAGGCTGAAGGGTATAAGCGCAAGATCAATCAGCATAAGCGATGTCACGAAACGTGAATATGCAACAGCTACCGGGGCCGACTTGAACAAACTACTTCGGGACCGGGCTTATAAAGAGGAGCATAGGCCGGCACTGACTGCATTTTTCCAGAACCAGGTGCGGCATCGCCCTCGACTGCCGGAGGACCATTTTCTGAAGGTTGCGTTCGACGCAGCGGAAGTGGATGTCCTAATCATAACCGGGATGCGGGATGAAGCGCCGGTTGCGTCTCTCTCCCACTGGGTCTCGGACAGTAGACTACTCGAGATTCAAGTTACTACTGCCGAGGAAACGCGGCGGGCTCGTCGAGGCTACAATGGAGCTGGAGATGACAAGGCTGGAAATGGCAACATTGCCGGTAAGCTGGAGGCCTATCAACCCAGTCTCACCTTCCACAATGCCACCGATGGACCCGAGGCCGCAATGGCCTTCGCCAAAGACTCCCTCATCCCCTTCTTCCACCCGGATCTCCAACGCCTAGCGAGCATGGCCCGCCGCATCCCCAACTTCCCAAGGCCAGGCATCGATTTCGCCCACGTGTTGAACATAGCCCAGCACCCAGGCGGACTAGCCCTATGTGCATCGGCCCTGCAATCCCATTTCACCGGCGACTGGGCCACGATCGATATTATCGCATGCTGCCAGGTCGGCGGGTTGATCTTCGCAGCTGCTTTATCCCAGCTGGTTAATGTTCCGCTGGCGCTGATCCGCGAGGCAGGCAAACTTCCTCCGCCCGTTGTCTCGGTGCCAAAGCCAACATCGCATATTTCGATCTCGTCAATGCCTAGCCATCCAAAGGATGAGAGGAGACTTGAGCTTGAGATGGAAAGCGATTTGATACCTCGCGGTGGCGCGGTCGTGGTGGTGGACGATGTCCTTGCCACGGGCGAGACGCTTTGTGCTGTCTTGCAGCTGCTAAAGGAGTCTGGGGTTGATGCAGGGAGTGTCAGCGTCTTGGTTGTCGCTGAGTTTCCTGTTCATCGGGGCCGGGCACTGTTGCGTCGGCGGGGCTTTGGGAGGGTCAAGATACAGAGTCTTTTGGTTTTGGGGGGTGCTTAAATTGCGAATTTATAGACCTAGACGAAGAAACATGTCATAGAGTTGAAAATGATCATAGAAAACACTTAGGAAGGCTTCAATAGGAGTGGATTATGAAGAGGATTCAGTCTCGTCTCTGTGTATTGGTCTTTTCTCCTTAGCCGCTGATTGTAGAACGCTTAGTTGTAGTGAAGGAGACGGATTTCCAATATGGCCGTCGTTCAACAAGACTCGTCTTACCGGTATAATCTCCACATAAGAACAGGGATGGTAACTACCTGTACAGAATATATTCCGTCGTCCACTCTGGCCGACCTGTCCAACCATCACGAACCGTAAATCGAGGCGAGAATTTGTATGGAGCCCTTAATACTTGAAAATAAGCGTGAGTGAGTCAAGCAATAGTATAGTGGTGACTATTATTGCTCAAGTCCCTCCAGAGAAATCCAAAAGAGGAGAATATTACAGCAGCCAACAGGACATGCGCATGAAGATGTCTACGATCTTGCGGCGTACCTGGTTGAACATGCAGTTAAGCTGTTTAACGCCAACCCAGCATGTTTTACGGGGGATGCTATCTTGTTTCTGCGAGGGGTCTAATCGCGCGTATGGGTTCAATGGAGTGACCTTGCATGTACAAGGAAGAACGGGTAGACCAGGTATAAGAAAAGTTGATTACGGGTTCATATTTATCGGTAACGAGATTTGTCTCCTAAGGGCAAAGCGAATTCACTGGTCAATCATCAACCCGGTTTGGAAAGCAAAGCCTGCTTATCCTCCTCGCCAGCCCTCGGGCACTTGGTCACCCCGTCAGCGGCAGCATCATCGTCCCGGCGATCCTCATCCTCGTCCACATCAGACCCCAACTCGAAATCAGATGCTTTCAGCGGTAAGCTGTCATAGCCGCCATCCCGCTGCTGCTGGCGTCGCCGGCGGCGGATGTAAACCACGAGGGCGGATACGATCGTCAGCGCCAGGACGCTAGCCCCGGTGCCTAGCAATGCTGCTGCTGCCTTTGATAAGCCGCGCACGTGGCCTTGGGGTGCGGATTGGCCAGCGGCGGTGGTATTGTAGCTCGCGGAGGTTGTGGCGTTGTTGGATTTTGCTATGGTATCTGAGAGTGAGAAGGTTGACGAAAGTCCGAGGTCCGCGTATACCGCTGCGGAATGGGAATCGTTTGGTAGATCCGCCGCATCCAGGTCCACGACTTTGCTTGATCGGAGGATATTCCCGCTTGCATTGAGCGCTTCAGCCCAGATATACCGATAGTCGGTCTTGTATTCATCAGGAGAGATGGTCAACCTGGTTTCGAACCCCGCTCGCCTCGACGTCGCCAGCAACACACTCTTGCCGTCTTCTTTGGTAACGCCGTTCTCATCCGAGCCGCGAATAGTCCAGCTGCGCACCTCCGTCGCCCCATTCCAGCTCACATACGCGGCCAGCGTCCCATTGGTATCCTTCCTCACTGCAATAGCAGGATCCCACCACGGCGACGCCACCCAATCCATCTTATACGCTCGGTAGTTATCCAGCGCATCGGGGATATCGTCGCTATGCCACGGCGAGAACTGTACATCCAGCACCGTCTCCCCGGACGCGCTGTGCTCTGTAAATGTTGGACATCGCCCCCAGCCAATGAAGACGTTTCCTAGATCTGATGATGACGGATCAAGCGGCTGCACGCTCCCTTGACTTTGAGCCTGTAGGTTCGCCGGGTGCGTGAATTGCTGCAATAATTGCGCGTTTGGCGGCGTGGCGGTTGTGTTGATGGCGATGTGTAGCCCGCGCGAGCAGTTTGTGCTGCACTCGCCGTGGGTTGTGATTTTGGCGTGGTTGTCGAAGAAGGTTAGTTGGGTTTCGTTTGTGCCGGGGACGAAGCGCGCGTGGTGTTGCCAGGACATTGTGAGGAGGGATGGTTTGATTGAAGTTGAAACTGGCTGTTCGATGAAGTTGTTGCGTCGGCCGCCGAGGGTCCAGATTATGCTGCCGGTGCGGCCGTCGATGAGGTAGATAGAGTGAGTGTGACGGATGGAGATGATGTAGTTTCCTGCTTGGGTCTGGGGATGTCAGATTGTCTCCTTCGTTCGAGTTAGTTGAGGAGTGAGAACAATACCTTCTGGATACTGTTGATATGGTATGCATCCCAACCACTTCCCATTGGCTCAAATGAGTCCAGCGGATTGACGTGATCCAACGCCCGCCAGTCAAAGAGCACCTCGTTTGTCTCGAGATCGATCTCCTGGAAGACTCCGTCAAGAATGTCAAGCTCAAGGTCGTCGGGCAAGACATAGTTCCATCCGTGCTTCTCGCTCAAAACATTTCCACGCACACGGATGTGGTTAACGCCTGTAACCAGCGCCGTTCCATTTCCCGTAAACGCAAACTCATGTAGGTCGGCATGCACGTTTATATTTTGCGCCGAGATCTTGTAGACTAGCCGGTAAGTGTCATCGTACGCAAGGCCATACCCATCGCCTATCCCGTTACCCTTATCGCCCGCCCAGAAGGTCAGATACTTCTTGCCAAAATTCTCCTGTACCCGGGTGCCAAAGACATTGTTAAACGTCCGGTTCATGTACACGGCGCTCAGATCGTGCGCGTCTAGTATCAGTGGAGAGGAGAGTGGTGAAGAGTTGTTGCCATCGTGGCGGAGGAAGATATGCGAGCCTGTCTGCGAGATTGCGTCGGGTTTCCAGATGTTCACTTGGAGAAGAGGTGCGTATTCGCTGCTTGTTTGAAACTCCAGATGAGGGCGATGACCGAGATTCCCATCGTTGTAGCTATCGTAGTTGGTCGACACATAGTCTCCCCTCGCCGTTGATGCGAGTAGTGCAGCAGTCCAGCATTCCCAGATAAAGCGACGGACCATTTTTAGCAAAATCTCTGCCGCAGGGCTAAGAAATTCTCGCAGAATAGAGGCAGAAGCGACATGATAAAACTCCGAGGAGCGCAAGGCCCGGCTTTTTCGGCACAGGGCTGAGACGACATGAATTGCGTATGTGGTGTTCGTGTCGTGGGAATAGTCGGAAATAAAAGCATCAAGCACTGACGCTAAACGAATTATCTCGCAAAGCCGGCTCAGAGTGGGTATAGCGTCGTCATGGAGATACGTACTCAGCCAACTAGCGCCTGATCTGAGCAGCCCTGAAAGCGGAGACATGCGAAGTACTCCGTAGAAGTTTGCTGAGGCTCGTGATGCGTCTTGTCTCGCGTCTACCTGGGTCTATCTGGGTTCAATCAGCAAACAGATCTTCAAGCACGGGCAATCCAGAAATACGAACTTCTGTTGATGGTCAGTTAGTGGCCCAATGCCGAATACGAATACGAACTATATCCAATCACCCATCATAGACCACCCCTTATCTCCGAGATCCCTACCCATTAGATTGATCATTGCCGTCGTCTCAAAAGCTCTTGATAGATTTGGTCGGACCTAAAAAAGCTTAGCAGCATGGTATATGATATTGTGCATTTGGGAGATAATTTGTTCCTCGTGGCCATGACTGTTGAAGTACAGGTAGTGCCATGCCAACTCGAATCAGTCAGATTAATTGAAGAAACAGGCAGACAAATATCTCACCTTGCCGTGGAATTTGCGGCGCGGCATTGGAAGTGCAGTGGCGCGTAAGTGTCCGCATCTTGTGCATTGTTAACAGCTTCATGTTGACCGGACTTCTCGCGCGTCCTCTATGCGATTGCTGACAAGAGAATGGCGTTGACTCTTGCCTTGGCCCGTCCTGGATCAAGAAGTCGTACTCGCTGAGCATATCTTCTCTATGGCGCAAGTTAGATCGAACTGTGAGCTGAAGTCGTCCTTGTCTTGACCTACAGGTATGCTTTGGCATCGAGCGCACCTCAGAAGAGGCTAGCACTCAAGCGTGCTTCAGATAATCTTCAAGACCAAGTATCGTGTGTACTTTGCCCGCATCTCGATGCTCAAGCTTTGGTTAGAAGACACTGCCGGCTTCGTGGTGCTTTCTTCGCAGCGGTCCGATACTCTGGCGGCGAAATCGCGAGGATCCGAACGAGTTTATCAATGAACTGCGGCCTCGGGGAAAGATATAGCCAGTGGTAGAAAGCCATGGTCTTGTTGGCGATACCCTCTCCTACCGCGCCGTTTAGGCAAACAGGGGAGGTTGTATATTGTGTTGGACCGTCCCGGTTACTGTTTGTTTCGGTAGAGGTACTTTCGGCTCCGCTGTTCTGGTTACCTTCGGTTTTGACGTGTCTGAGTTGCACGGGTGTAAAAGTAAGCACAGGAGTATGGGAGAGACGAGAGAAGAGATGGCTGTCTTCTACAAGAGGAGATGCTGTGGTCACGTGCTGTCCTCCCCGGGTTTGAGGTCCGAGCGCAGCTTGCTGCCTCCCACTTTCAATCTCATCGTCAACAAGCCATCAATACTCCGTACTCCGTACTTACCACTGAATCGTCTCTTGAAAATCCTGGTCTTAGTTACTGCAAGCAAAGCTGAGGCCACGAGCGGCGACAATAACGCAATAATCGTTGTTACCGGACCAAGAATAGCCACGGCTCTACCCCGATCGGTCAGCTTCACCAGCTTGATGGCCCCTCCTCTCACTCAATACCAACTCTAGCGAAGTCCTCTTTATGTGCATTTCACTATGGAGAGCCTGACAGATAATGATCGCGGCACATCGAATGATAAATGGCGGCTACCCTTACCGACCTGGAAGGCTATATCTCCGGCGCTTAAGTGCTGCAAAAAGCAAGCATGCGTCTACCACAGTCCGGTCTACCTACCCGAGGGTCTACAACCAATCGCATCCACTGTTCGCTACAAAACACTGCACTAGCAGGGGTCGAAGGATGAACAACGCCTTTTGGGGGGGTGCCACACGCGGCTGAGCCGAACTGCAGTCATTTATCAGAGCCTTGCCCCTCTCACCTGGAGGAAAGTGCATCGCGTCTAATCCAAAATCGACATACCATGCCGGAGCTCCAGTTCGACGGATTACCCAGGTTCTCCGATCCGGCGTTTCAGAGGGCTCTGATTCGTGAGTTTACATATCGAAGATGGCTGAGGATAGATATGGATGGTTGCCCTAACCGAGCTTGCAGTTCCACCACCACCGTCGAGTGGACCAGAAGAGCACGAGGCGCGCCCGGATCCTCAAGATCGAACGAATGCACCCCGGCGACATGCGCCGTACGTATCGTTTGGAGATGGAACAATCACCGCCACGAGCGGCGCATTCGGATCTATCCTTCGGATTAGTCAACACGTTGAACAACCGGGCTTGGGTTCCAACATGATCGCACTGGACGAAGCCCAAGCGCTGCCCCCATATTGCATGGTTGCTCGCGCCGACGACCTGGTTAGCAGGGCACAATTGCCTGGCGAAGGGTTTGGGATGCGAGTCGAACGGATCAACGGGGAGCATCCTGTAGAAGACTCAACACCCCCATCCTTGACATTCTTGGGTGACAAGTGGCCGCGGATTGAATATACTATCAACAATGCTCTTGCCTTCAAGGTAGATCTCCTGTGCCGCAATCATATGGTGGTGCAGCGCATGCGCATCACTAACGAGACTCCGTTGCCGCAAGTGCTAAGTTTGGAGTTCAATCCGAGACTCGTCCTGCGAGATCTCGATTATACATCGAGCGAGCTTGTCCTCTCCAGTGAGTGCTTGCGCGGACCTCATGACTGTAGTCTTGTTTTTGTGCCAAAATGTCCGCCAACTGCAACTGGCCCACCACTATATGTCGTCGTGGGTCTTTTCAAGAACCGTGTTGCGCAAGAGCTGAAGGGCGATTCTAAGCAACAAGTAAAACATGATATGGCGTCCAAAAGCACAGTGGAATACGTCACCGTTTTTAAGATCCAATGCCGAGCCACAGGTAAGCGATGGGACAATTTCATCATATCGGTCAATGAAGTGAAACGACTATTTCATGCGATCCCGGCGCAAATCACCAACTGGGAGTGGCCGCGTGCTAAACAAGCGCACGCGCGTTGGTCTCTCCGTCGCAACCTTGAGCATATATTGGGCGTCTGCAGCATCCATATAATCCCCGACCACATGCATCAAGAATCGAAAACCCCTTTAAACTCTGTGGATGATGATGTCGCTCCCTCAAAACCGGGGTTCGCCGAGCACAATGAGGGTCCTCAGCTAACTCTAGAAACGCCCGAGGGGAATAGTTACTCAGTCCAGGGTCCAGACTCAGATAGGCTCGAGCTAAGAGAAGCCGACGAGCCCCCGAATGATCGAGAAATAGATGATGCTGCGTCCGGAGTATGGGGATCCGATGGGAACGATGAGGGTCCTCGGATCATTCTAGACACGCCGGAGGGGGACAGATACTCCCTCCAGGAGACAAACTCGTATACGTTCGAGATACGCAAAGTAGACGAGCCACGAAAACATCGAGGGAACGCACCAAGGGAGCCACCCAACCTTGTAGAAGAGGTTTCCTCTCCGTGTGTTATCAGCCTTACATGCGGAGACTTCAGCGATCATCGAGTGTGCATATCGGGCAGCTAGTAAGTTTAACCATCATACACCACTCAGGATATTTTACTGACGCCTTGGCGCCAGCTTTGCATTCATGTTCATGCTGAATATGCACCAGCAAGCCGGATTGTACAAACAGCGAGCCATGCGTGGAAGTGAGTACGATCAGGCTCAAGACTCGCAGCGGCGCATCCATGCGACTTGCAGGGGCCATCTGGAATGGGTATCTCGCCTTAGGCCCAGGGCCGCTCTTTCCTCTAACCTCTGGGCCGACGGAAGGAGAATCTCCAACAGCCTCGACGCTTCTTTGCCCCATGACAATCCTACCAATATGCCTTACCAGATCCTCAAGGCTACCGAGTACCTGAGGGTGTTCACGGATCGGGAGGAGTTGATCTTTGTTTGCCGTTGGTTGCCACGCTTCATTGAGGAGTGGGTCAAACACCTTCGTCTCACAAGGAACCGGCTCTCGCCCACTTGGGAACATTTGCAAGATCTATCGGACATCCCGGTCTACCGTCTAAGCGACCATGCTTGGATCTGGAAAGCCCTGCACGATATCCAGGAATTGATTCGAAGAGTGCAGGAAGAAAAGGAAAAGACCCAACAGGAGATAGAGACTTCGCGGCAACAGATGACTCTTAAAGCATCGGAGCCTTCCCCTACAGGCGTTTTGGACAAGTTCCTAAGGGATGTAACAGCCCTATTCCCAACCTTGGGTAGGCGACGGCCTTCGTCAATCCAGGCGCTGGACTTTACGGTGGAAGATATGAGGAAGCAAAACATACGACGCTTCACACTTGAAAATGACGTCCTTAAGAAACGAATGCTCAGCGTCGCTCGGACGGCTCGAGAAACACGCTTCCTCTTCCATTCTAGGGATACGGTGCTATATTATGGACAAACATGGGGTTTTATTTCGAAGGACCAATCCTATCTGTTCGAACAGCTCGTCAAAGCGCAGATACAGCATGATGAAGAAGGAATCGATGAGTCTGGATGGGACAATCCGCTACGTTACGCTTTGGCTCTTCTCATGGCCCATTCAAACCATCAGCTGGATCGTGACTTTGAACCAGATGACATGGCTTCCCACGCCATGGCGATCATTCAGAACTCCTCTTCTGAGAATGGTCTGTATCCCGGCAGTTTGAATCCGGCCACAAAGGAGCCAGATCTATTCGATAGAGAGCTCTATCGCGACTTCTATTTCCATTGTGGGTTTGAAATACCGTATATCTTGCTTTTGGTCTCTAGCGCTGCTCACCATGGAAACCCGTTGGAGGAACTGAGTACGGATGACTCCACAGGCGATGCTTCTGCCAGTGAGCAGTACGGATCGCTCTCCAAGAAGAAATCTACCGACCTACCGAAGGTAATTGGGAGGGCCATCATCTCAGAGACAGATGACCCTGCCGTCCATGCAGAACGTGTAGCAGTGCTGGTTCAGAGGAGTCTAAAGCGGCAAAACCCTCACGGCAAACTGGTTGATCTCAGCAACATTGTTGACGTACCAGAGGAATGGCTTTATAAGTATCCGGACTTTCTCGATTTTGAACCGCCTAAATTGAGTGAAGCTGAATCGATCATAAAGAATGGGCAGCTCCTCCTAGGAAGCAAGCACAGCAACCCTGGCAACATTGTCAAGCAAATGGAGAATGAATTCAAGCTTCGAGAACGGTATACCTTCGTCGAAGACGTTCGCAAAAGTGGCAAGCAGCACAAAAGAGGAGGGCTTCCGAAGACCACAAAACTTGAAACCCGGAGCTTCAAGGACTTGTGGGACTGCCTTGAGAAGCCGCGTCATGCATTGCAGGCAAAGAAACGGTTCATCTATCTGAGGTCTATCGATCCGGTCAGAGCCATGATTTGCTGCATCACATCACCGGAGTCCGAAAGACTGAACCTGGCTCAATTCTTCGATCGCCAAGGGAAATCCAAGCCATATCTATACGACGATACGGCAGTGGCGCTCAATCTTTGGGTTACCGAGGTGTATTTACAGTTCTTCCACAAATGGGAAAGCGGCCAGAAAGCCCCCGGTCAGGTAACAGCGATGTTTGGGAAGCTCAAGCCCTCGGGCTGCTCGATTTGCCTCACTAGTACATTCAGTGGGTTCCGCATAGTCGGGGACTTCTTTGACAGGTACTGGACGTGCCATTATATCGACAACGATATTGGCAACGATATGGACTACGATACGCGCTCCGTATATAGGGAAAGCGACGATTGGCAGCAGAGAAAGGTACTTGAACTTATTCTTCTCAGTCGCATACTCCAGAAGGCCTGTACTAGCACTGAAGAGGTCCTCGATGAGGTCGAAAGCAAGCCAACCTCGAAGCAGAACTCGGCTTATGAGGACGCATACGACAACCTTGAAGACCGAAGCCCCGAGAACCTAAGAGAATGCGAGAGGGTCCTGCTACTTCTGAAGAAGAACCTGATCAGTCTGCGAGAAGTTATAGACCAGTGGAACGTGCGCGAGAGCTCTCAGGGCAGAGAACGGCCGCGGTGGACTCGAAGCGACGAGCAAAAATACAGAAAGCCAATAAAGCAGCGACGAGTCGTTCTTGAGGGCCACGTTCGCGATGTGCGGGCCAAGGAAATCCACATCGAGTTCCTTCTTGGCCGGGTCACGAGCGCACAAGAAGCGATCCGGTCCAAGAAATCCCTACGACAAGCAGAGAATATCACCCTATTCACCTACGTCACCATGTTCTTCCTCCCGGCTGGGCTGGCCGTCAGTATCTTTAGCATGAACGGCATTCCGAGCCACGCAGTCGTAGGCTGGATGATTCTCACAGCTGCCGTGGCACTCGTCATAACGGCGTCTCTACTCTACGGGGTTATATATCACTTCTATCTCCTGGGCAAGCTCTGGGATTCAATCGTGTCGGTTTCGCGTCGGAGCAAGCCTACGTTTAGACGTCTAGGCGAGGCACTTCGAGGGCCAGATGTTGGCACTTCAACCAAGCTGTCGCTCAAGATCGCGCTTCTTCCTTTATCACGGTTGAATGATAGAGCAGTAGAAGAGGACTCTGCTCATAAGAATGTGTGAAATATTTTCATGACTCCTGCAAGAAGTACTCTTTGAAATGCAGACCAAGTGCCGTGTCAACTGTCTTTCACCGTGCAGGAATAACATTGTTGGAGCTCGGCTCTCGGCACAGTATGAACGTGCAGATCTCTGAAGCTCTCTAGGACGCCCAAGCAATTCCTCTAACACCGGCGTGGCTTTTACAGCCCGTTGCAGATTGTGGGCTGGAGAGGATGAATACTCTTCCTCTTGATGGTAAAGGCGTGTGAAAAATGGGCTTGGGAGGACCACGCCAGCGGCTGGCAATGGTCGACTGAATCATACTTGCTTGACTATATGGTACTTATCTAGGTAGAACATACTTGTATCTTGATAGCAGTAGGACTGACAGCGTTAATATGTCGGTCAATCACTGTGGTGCACACTTGGCATGCACCGTCCAGCAAACAAACCCACGCCGCCTCTATATCAGTAGATGGCTGAGGTATTTGAAGATGGGTGTGATGTTTAATCTGCTCTAGGACTAGGAATCTGAATCGCTACCTGATGTCGCCACCTTGTTTTGCTAGGCAATTGGGCCAGCCTAGGTACAGCTGGGAGGTATATCGGAACCGACAATCTTGGCTTATGTGTGGAGGTGATGAAGCTGCACAAATGTGGAGGAATCATTTATTCCAAGTCTGACAGTAGTGGCAGCAGTCGCTTTGGCGCCTTAGTTAGGTGCGATTCCCTGAAAATCCAATCTATTCAGAATTCCGGTCTATCCCCTGCTTAGCATCAAGTCAATTGCTCAAAGGTGAAGACCGAACCAACCTATCCTCACTCTAACCAAGAGTTTCGATGCCCACTCGTTCCCTCCCTATACCTCTTCATTCTGCTTTTGCTTCTCAACCTCCCCCGCTCCCCCCTCGTCGCCCTTCCTCTTCACACTCCGCCATCCAACCCCCCAAGAAAGCACAAACTGCACACACGACAGCGCCACATTCAAATAAAACACCCGGTCTATACTCCCCGCATAAGCCATCAAAACACCGCGCAGCTCCTGCGCCGTCACCACATCCCGGAACCCCGTGGCCCCAGCCTCAATGACGGCCTCGACGTCCACAGAGGGCGCATACCCGGGGATCTTTGCCCTCAGAGCCTGTGCAAAAATCACCTCCCCAACGGCCAGGAAGATTGCGCCGCCGAATGTCTGGGCGCAGGTCATTATTGCCATTGCCGTGGAGATGTCGTCGGCTTTGGCGGCTGGGGCGTTTTGGATGGCGATCATGGGCTTGTGTGTGTTAGTCTTGTTATAGATTTTGAAGAGCGGAGGGAAAAGGAAGGGGTTATCGCGAACTCACCACTTGCGAGATGGCGCCCCGGCCGAGGCCTACTAGTGCTTGGTAGCCGGCCCAGGCGGGCACTGACGTGCTGGGAGATAGAGTCGAGAGGAGGCCATTACCCACGGCGTTTAGCATGGCTCCTAAGACAGCCCATGGAGCATAGTAGCCCAGCTTCGAGGCTATATGTGCAAGCTTATTAGATTGACTTGACTTCGGTTGCTCGAGAACGAATGGTGAAAGGGGACAACTCACTTAATAACCCCGATACCACAGCCATAACCAGTTGGCACAGTATATTGGGCAGCAGGTTGACGCCGCTGATGAGGGCTGAATCATCCCTCACGGACTGGAAGTAGATGGGAAGGTAGTAGGAAAGGGTCATCGTGAAACCGAAGATCATCATCGAGAGCAGACTGGCACACAAGATGATGCGGTCGCCTATTAGATGGCCGGGGACCATCGCATCAACGCCCATATGCCGTTCCCAGAGAGCGAAGAGGACAAAGGTTGCAGCGGATCCGCAGAATAGTCCAATGACAGTTGCACTGTCCCACGGGTAACTGCCATTACCGCCGTATTGGAGGGCCAAAAGGAGCATTATTGAGGCCGGAGAAAACAGCACAAACCCAAACAAGTCGAGTTTTCGCAGCAGAATGCCTGTACGAAATACTTCTCGCGGGGGCTGTTTGGGTCTTTGGTCCGGGATGCGCGTGAAAAGGAGTAGGGCGCCCACTAATGCACCAATGGGGAGGTTCATGTAGAAGCCTGAGTGTAACGCATTAGTAATGGGTTCGGCAAAGGAAAGAATTCCTTCAGCTGGGCTGGGATCCTTACACCATCGCCAACTCGAGTAGGTCGTAAAGGCACCGCCAATAAGTGGTCCCCCTACCAGCCCTAACTGACCGACTACAATGTGAGCAGTTAGCCTTCCAGGACATGGTCAGGAGGATACTCCAGATGGATGGCACATACCTCCCATTATAATCCCAATCATTGCTGGCCGCTTCTCGATCGGCACTGCACCGGCCAGGATATTCAGCGCCCCATTCAGCATGCCCGACGAGCCCATCCCAGCTACCGCGCGGCCGACAATAAGCATACTGGATGAGCCTGCGACTCCGCAGATGAGAGAGCCTATTTCAAATACACCGAAAAAAGAGAGGAAAGTCCACTTTGATGAGAAGTAGGTGTAGAACTTTCCGGTTAGGGGCTGGAGTGCAGCACTGTAGTATGATTTTGTTAGCCCTAGATTTCATTCATATTATAGTCCAGTGGACTGTACTGCGTCACACTGAATCCCGTACCTAGAGATTGTATACGCACTTCCATACCACGCAACATCGTCGAGCGAGCTGAATTGAGCGGTGATTTCAGGGATTGCCTGAGGTGCCAGCTCATGTCAGTAATGACTAGTCCTGATATTTCAGAATGAAAGTGGGCAATGCATACCGTCGACACAATTGACATATCCAACAGCATTAGGAACACTACCAGGGTAATGCCTGAGATTACCATGACCAGTGATATTCCATGCACCCACTCTGGTTCGTGTTCATTCTTGTTCTCATCTGTGCGCAGATCATGGCCCAGCGGAGTTGAGTCGGAATTGAGTGGACTGGGCTGCGGTTGGTTGAGCTTGCCCATGTTGACAGTGTTATTTATGGTCCTTTGTGTGGTTCTTGAATCAGTAATGGTCGAAGCTTGCCGATGTAATTGAGATCGGATCAACTGGAGTGGTTTAAGTATAGCAGTTGACGGACGGCGTTGGTTGCCGTCCGTTCCCGAACGCCGTTCCTGTTTCGCCAATGCCGGGGTCCAGACAGGCGAACGGCCGGCCACGATGAACTGTCGTTTCTTCCAACTAATCAAGATGTAAAGGACCGACGTATGAACTATCCCAAAACACCCATCAAGATAGACAAATGGCATAAAGACAGAAACGCGATATTGCTTAAGCTCAATCAATATATCATGGTCATTTATGCCGCAAACCCCTGACCAGTCCCTTCCGCCATCCATAACATCCCTGACCAGTTCATGAAGCTGTCCAAATCATCCATCTCCATGCTCGGCAGGAACAGATCGTCCGAGCCCGGGTCGACTCTTGCTCCCGACCATCCCGGTAGTCGTACCGCCCACTCAGTCCGCAGCTTCTGCAAGATCATCCCCAGCTTGCTGTAGGGATCACTATTTGCGCCGTCGCTGTGTATCCCAACTGTGGCGGCCACCTGACTCAGGGAGGTGGAGATCTGGTCTGCGACGACAAGGATGTCTACTGTGTTTTTCACTGCTGCCTTGTTCCACCCCGGGTAGTCAAACGTTGACAAGCGAAAGAGCGTCACGAAGCAATGCGATAACTGTGCAAGGTGAGGAAGTGCCAGAGCCGTGTATTCAACCGGATTAATCGCGGAGAAGAGGTCAAAAAATTGTTTTACAACGTGGAGACAGGAGTACAGATGATCCAGTCGAAGGGTGCTCATCTCTTCGTCTGCAGGGGGTTTGACTAAAGCAGCTTCATAGAGGCTGATTTCGGTATCATATATATGGAAGAGAATAGGTTCTAAAGCAGTGAGTTTCTGCTCTCTGGGCCACCAAGAGATCACGTACTATTGTCGCCCAGTTGCGCGGGGATGTCGGCTTTGTTTGTTTTCAACCGTGACTCGAGCGCCTTGGAATGAAAAGCGGCCCGGGTGCTCGATGGAGAGAGGCCATATAGGCCGTCATCCCAAGGGCCTTGGAGAATCTGATCCGCAACAAGTCGTGTGCGGGTAATCTGGGCCAGTACCGCATCGCCGGGCGATTCTTCACTGTGAGCTAGGATATCGAGACATTCCTTCATATGTGGAGTCCATCGCAGCGGATCCATTCTGCCTAAAAACTGTGCGATTCTGGGGGGAGATTGTTACGATATGGACGACCCTCTTTCTGATATAGCGGCTTACATTGAAGTCAGCACAAAGCAGCCCAATACCGCTCGCCGCTCGTTCATTGTTCGCATCGTCGAAATTGAAGCTTTCAGACCCGGCATGTGTCCCACAGCATTGCTGTTGGATATCGTCTGATTGAGGTCCGGAGGTGCTGGCTTGTTGAGACCCAACTCGAAGACCAGCGCAATCGCCATTTGGGCATAGACGCAGAGCGATGACTTTTGCGGCTGGCTTTGAAACGTGATCCTAGTTGTAGTAGGTGAGCACCGGAAAAGGAAGCTTTTCCAAAACGGTACATGCGAGGAGAATATACCAAGCGAGATAGACCAATACTCCTTGCAATATATCCAGAGATTTGTCGCAGTCAAGCAACAGCCGCTTTCCTGCCAGCTCCCGGATGCCTACGCACAAAGCTGCCTGACGCGTCGTATCCTTACTTTCCACCGCATAAATGCACCGCCAAAGGAAGAGTGCTTCTCGTTTCAGATCCTGGGCCGTTGCTGTGATGGGAATGTATATCAGCGGCAGGAATTGGAGCCGTTGAGTACGAAATGCATGCAGAGTCTCTTCGTCTGCTTCCAGGTTCTCCTCTTCTGTGCCCATTTCCGTGTCGATCCCAGTTGCCTCCGGTAGATGCTCGTCGGTCTGTACTCGGACCGGCGTTGACGGGTCGGAGCGGCCGGCGTTGGAGGCTAGTAGTGTCATCAGTCCATCCATTTTCCTCTCTAGCTGGGCAGTCTTGGATAATGGCCTCGGTTTTCGGCGGCCAGGAAGGACATGGCACTGTTTGTCTAAGCGATGACATCTGAAAGCCACGGCAGGGTCAGAAAACTCCCCATGGGCATCATTCCTACGCAGGGTTGCTCCCTCACCTTTCACAGCGGCCACCATTACCCCGTGGAACGCAACGGCATTTGGCGCTAGCACAGGTGGCACATGCTTTTCCATACGGAATAAATGAGCGCACGGTGGGCTCCATAATGATCACAAGTCGATGATCCTACCCAGTAGTCAAGTGGCAGAGCAGAAGCCGGAACCTTGGAGAGGAATGGGGAGCGGAGCCGGCATCAACCGAACGCCGGCGCACGTGACTAGCTTCGAGGTAGCAGCTCCTTCTCTGGCTACTTCTAGAGAGTAGAGACTCTGCAAGCTCCGACATCATACGCCGTGATACAAGGAGGACTGCTCACGCCTGCTTCTATGAAGGACCTACGTGCGCGGGTCCCTACCTCCAGGGTTGTATTCGCACTTTCTACCAGTCAAGTCTCGTTGATGCATCTTCCTTGCTGTCTGCGTTACCGAATCAACGCTTGGACCCGGCTCGCAGTCTCTTCACTCAATGATGGACTGTTGCTCGAGTTGCCCGTCTAGGTGGACTAATCAATGGTAAGTTGGCCTTCAACCTTCAACCCCACTGCCAACTGACACTTTGCTGCGAAATAGTCTCGAACGGGGACCATCAGCAGACGACTCAATACATCAGCACTGCAGCCCGAGAACCTGATCTGCTATCGAGCCAAATGAACTGGACAAGGGGTTGCAGGGCATGTACGGCGAAGAAAAGCTGCCCCGTCTTCTGGAGCTGAAGAGGGAATGGGATGCAAGCAACCTCCTTCAGTTCAATAACCCATCGCCGGTTGTGTAGGCGAGAAACCTGGAAACTGACTGTCAGTTCCCTTTTGGTACAGTAATCTTGAACTCATGCTTCACTGTTTCTTTGTATTATTTCCCCTCGTTCTGGCTACCTTGTCCATTGTTCAAATTGACTTAGAGAATATAGATCGCCATACAATGATCCATCCAGCCGCCGAAAGGGCTCTGGGGCCAGCTTCGCTTTTCCACGGGCGTGACGAGAGAAGCTAGTTTGACAGTATTTTTTCTCAAACGCTACAGACTGGGCTAGCTGGTAAGCACATCCTCCCCGCTGGAGCCTTATTTATAGGTCATAGCAGATGCCCATCTTGGCTCGGCCCTATCCTACTGCGGCCCGGTTTCAAAAACGGATGCCTCGTTTGCTTTTGCTTTCCCGGCCAAGTCAAGGAACTCGTCCGTGCGCACCAGCGTCTATGGGGGTAGAGGGGCCATCGGGAAGCTCCGGCCTTGCATGGAGCTATCTAACATTGGAATACGCAACATCCCAAGCCGGCCAATAGGCCATCGTTCTGACATTCTGTGTGGCCCTTGAGCTGCAGCTCACGCAGCGGCATCCTTCCCTGTGTCACGGTGTGAAACTGAATGCATTAATTCTTCGAGTCCAAGAGCAAATACCCCGTTTACGGATTGAAATATAATCAGCCACGGTGTCGTCCCCCTGAGGATAGTACAGCCCCTTGTGATCCTTCCGTCCGCGAGTAGCACCTCCTTCGCCAATTTCCCATAATATTTCTTGTGTTGTACTGTGGAAAATGGAGATATTGATGCTGGTAGCGTATCTGGCCGCTGGAACCGCCCTTTACGGTGTCATCCTTGCCATCTATCGCATCACCCTCCACCCTCTAGCACGTTTCCCGGGCCCGAAACTCGCGGCTGCGACGGGCTGGTATGAGTTCTACTACGATGTTATCCGGATCGGCACGTTCGTTTACAAGGTGGAAGAAATGCACAAGCAATACGGTATGGACTATACCAGTCTCAAACGCAGGGACTGGGCTGATGAGTAGTAATGGGACACGACAGGCCCCATCGTCCGCATCAACCCGCACGAGATCGTAATCGACGACGCAGACTTCTACAACCAAATCTACAACACCCGGCCCGCGGAGAAGTGGACACTACAGATAGCGGGAGTTGGCATTGACGGCAAGCTATTATACCGCGTACGGGAATTCAAGGAACTAACATGCTCTTTGCAGGCTCGCACGTCGCGACCCGGAGCCATGAACTGCACCGGCACCGCCGCAAACCACTCGATCCCTTCTTCTCACGCCTGGGCATTGACCGCATTGAGTCTGCGATCATCGACGACGCTAAAATGATCAACGCCCGGCTGAAGAGCTACAGTGGCTCCGGCCATGTCATTCGGATGGACCATGTATTTGCGGCTTTTGTGGCCGATATCATTACGGAAATCTGCACCCAGACGCGGCCCGCGATGCTGGAGAGGCCCGAGTTTGGCAAGGAGTGGTCCGTATTTTGTTTTGTTCTGTTCTGTTTCATTTGTTGCTGAAGGGCTCTCCACGAGCGCGGGAAAGATCGTAGACGAGAGAATAAATGAATGTTAACGGAGCCGTGGGGGCAGGGACGATATCATCACGAATGGCGTCAAGCACCTCGGTCTCTTCATGCATTTCCCGCTGCTGCTCGGCATCCTGACACTCTTTCCAACTGCTTTACTATTGCGGTTGATGCCGGGTGCGGCTGCCTCCAAGCTCTTCCTTCAGGTGCGGCATTAGTGGACTTCCTTGCTCTATTCCTCTCTAACGTCACCTGTCCCCTTGTTGCCATCATATCCTTGAGTTCTATAAGTATCATAAAGGGAAATTCCCAGCCCACAGCTGACACGGACATGCGCACGCACGCCAGCACACGACCAACCACATTACCGACGTCAAACGAGACATGATTATCCAGAGCCAGAGCCAGAGCCAAAACCAGGATTCAGGCGATAAAGACACCGCCGGTACGCCCCGCGACACGTCAGTCTTCCGCTCCGTCCTATCCCCCACAAGCGGCCTCCCCGCGCCTGAGCGCAGCACTGAGCGCCTGGCCCGCGAAGCGATAGCCATCTTTGGCGCCGGCACCATCACCACAGTACGCACGCTCAACCTAATCTGCTATTATCCCCTGGCCAACCGCGCCATGCGCGACCGGCTGCGCGAGGAGCTGACGCCCGTGATGGCCGGGTTTCCTGACGGTAAGCTGCCGACCTGGCAGGAGCTCGAGAGGCTTCCGTATCTGTACGCCGTTGTGCGCGAGGGACTCCGGTGCGTAGCCCCGTATCCGTATATGTCATATCCCTCTAGTTCCTATAGTGGAAGTGGGACTTAACAGCGAAAGAACAGACTAAGCTACGGCGTCATGCGCCGCCTCCCTCGCGTCTTCAGCACACCCCTGCAATATAAGGAGTGGACGATACCCGCCGGCGCGCCGGTCGGCATGGGCGCATACAGCATGCACAGCGACCCCGAAGTCTATGCCGATCCGTTCAGCTTCGTCCCGGAGCGCTGGCTCGGCGATGCCGTGGACCCGCGCCTGCACCGCAACTGGGTGGCGTTCTCGCGCGGCTCGAGGGGCTGCTTGGGGTTGAAGTATGTGATTCCGTCCCCTTCGAACGGTGATGCTGACATTATGCGCGCAGCCTGGCGTATGCAGAGCTTTACTGGGTGCTGGCGGTACTGTTTCGTCCTGGCGCGCCGGAGCTGCGGCTGTTTGAGACGGTTGAGGAGGATGTTAGGCACGTCGTGGATCTTTCGACTGCGCTTCCGCGGTTGGGGAGTTTGGGGACGAGGGTCACGGTTTGTTGACCTATGTTATAACAGAAAGGGATTACGGAGGGAAGAATCAAGTGGTTTGCGTGTTGCTTGGTGTTGGAGCTTTGCTACATTGAACGATCTAGCGGGCCCACGGGTGCCTACCTAGGGTTGGGTTAGGTAGGTTAAGTCGAGTGGTGGCAGTGTCGAGTCTCCTGCTATTTCTATCGAAGCCTTGCGCCCTATGAGGTGATGGAATGACCTCCCCAGTGGCTGGTTGGCCTATGTCATTGATTCCAAGAATTGAGAAGAGTCCAGCTGTCCAGCCACTCCACTCTGACCTATCTAGCATCCCTATGTTTCAAACCGTATACTCACAAGCCACCTACCGTGTCCAAACACAGTTACCGACTTTCAGGGATAGCAAATACCTGTCGCATAGCTCCCACCAGCACAAAGAGGAATAATGCATGGATCAGTGGAGGTGGTGTAACTTGCAAGTGATCTCCCCCAGGTTCGGAGAATTAGGTAACCCACTCAGAGCAGGGGTGCGGTCGGCAGATGCAGCAGGTCTCTGCTCTATTCAATTGACAATAGATGATGTCGAATGTCCTATTGATGCCATATCTGGGTAGACTGTTGCCGACTTTTGTGGCACGCGGCATTTGGCCCATGTTCTTTGTTCGTGTCTGCCAATCGAGCCCTAGGTCGCCCGCTGGTCCACGGTTGGAGCTGCAGAGGCGCATGGCCCATATAGTAGGCCATTGGATCAGGTATCTCAATAACGGCATTATCAGCCTCCTCACGATCAAAACCAACTGAAGACTGCGTTCCCCCTTGGCTTCGCTAGGATGTATCCTGAAGACTTCGGCAATGTGTCTTTGTTGCTCGGCTCGCCACAGCTGCCGTCTTCCCTAAAATAAGGGGATCGATCGTTTCCATGCTGTTTGCTGTGCTATTGATCTGTAGCTTAAGGCGCCTCTCGTCTACGTACTTAGGAGCCTAGGTCCCACCATCTCGGCCCATTCCATCTGCTCGACTTATACGGATAATTCGGCCTCGCCGACCCTCGTCCCTCAAAATGAAGCTCCACATCCCCTCGCTGTCAACAATGTTCGAGTCGAAATCCGAATACCGGCCCCTCGCCGAACCCATCAGCAGCGACGACGACAGCCGCCGGCTCTCCTGGTCCAGCCACCCCAGCCCAAACGGTCTCATTTCAGAGAAGAGAGCCCAGCATTTAGCCCGAGGCGCCCGGACAACCCGGCGTGTGTACGTCTTTCTCGCTGTCCTGGCAATTCCCCTCCTGCTCAGTCTGGGCGTCCTGCTCGGATGGAAAATGGCCGAGGCGGCTCTTAGTCGGGAATTGCTCTTTTCAGACCGTGAGACACCATCTCATCCAGCAAATACCTAGTATGCAGCCCTGAAGGTTGATATGGCTAACGCTGGAATGAAAGGCATCATCCCCCTCAAAACAAAACACATGTCCTTCACCGACAACGAAACCTTCATGGCCGACCCATCCTCCCACCCAGAGGTCGAACAGGCCTGGAGCTCCCTGATGCCGCGTGAGTACCATACGTCCCCTCCACCTTTCCAACAACCCTACCAGCTCCCATACCTAGCCAGATTCTGACAAGTGTGTACCAGGCGGCCGCGGCGGCATCCTCCTGCACCCATCCGAATACCCGCCCGAAAACCTCGCGCTCCCGCGCGTAATCGACAACCAGTGGGGGATAAGCATGTACCACTCCCTACACTGCCTGTGGATGATGCACAAGATGTACCACGGCGTTCTGCGCGGGGAGAAAGTGGCCGCACACGCCGCGCACACGCAGTACGATGAGCAAGGGCGTGTCGTGAACGACCACATCACGCACTGCATTAATTATCTGCGCCAGGGGGTTCTGTGTGCGTCGGACACGACCTTCGAGCCGACGGATTTCGTGGGCGGGAGTTCGGGCGAGGGCGTTGTGCATGTTTGTCGTGATTATGAGGCGGTCTTTGGGTGGGCGGATGCGCTGGGGCGCAGGGCGGGGGAGTATAGGGGGGTTAATGAGGGGTTGTGATTCTTTTTTTGAAGGAGGGATGGGATGGATGGGATGGTAGGGGGAGGGGGGTTTGGGTGTTGGATTGCACTGCACTGCACTGTGTATATAGGGCTTTACTTCATGGTCAGCTTTACAAGAAGACTGCATTCCTAGTCCGGGGTCACAGCCATTAAGATATGATGTCTCTGCGTTCCATTTCATCTCTTTCCATTTCCATCGACCACATCAGCTTCTATCTCTTCTCTAGACCATCTACTTCTCAAAACCTGTCCTTAGCCCAGCGGCATTACGACCTCCGGATAGTCTTCCAACCGCCATAACGCAGCAGTGGACGGCCCGACGTTCCCATCGGCCTCTACCCCTGCGCCGCCCAAACATTGTGCCCCGCGAACACCGTACTCACCACCATCCCCAGCCCAATCTGCAGCGGCGTCACGGGCGTCCAGCCCAAAAACGAACCGGGCAGAGTCAGATCGCACCCGTCAATGATAATCCGCTTGACGAGCGGCCATTTAGGCGCCCTGGTCTGCTTCGCCGTGGTCTTGGGGTCGCTCTTTTCACCGCCAGTGGTCTTGGGCGTATCCGGGGCCTGGGGGGATAAGAGTTCCCATGTACACCGCAGAACCGAGAGCGCGAGCGCGTAGAACCAGAACTTGTTGGCTTCGGTCATGAGCGCGTGGTGCCAGTCGACGCGGGCGACGTTCATGTCGTGCAGCTGCGGGCGTCAACAAGGATCATTGCGCGAACTGGTGGGGAGGGAAGCGCACGATCGTGAAGTCCTCGAGGAACAGATACAGGCCCAGGAAGGTATACTGCGCCAGCTCCATGGCGGAGGGGATTGTCGAGCTGGACGAGGGGTTGGTGATGAGGGCGTGCACGCGCTCGAAGCACGCGTAGAAGTCGAGGAGGCGGAAGTAGCGCCGGGCTGTGCTGTCAGTGCCATTGCTATCAATGGGTGCAGAGTAGGGTAGGCAGGGTAGGGTACTTAGGGCTAGCTGGTCACGGGCCGTGAGACATTGCGTCGCGAGGGTCTTGTTGGCTGTTGTCACGCCGATGACTTGCGAGGTGGCCTGGATGAGACGCAGGGTTTTTTCGAGGCCGGCGGTTTGGGATGTATATGCCACGAGGGACTTTAGCGGGGAGAAGCCTGGGGTTTGAGCTTGGGCCATTTGGATAGCGGTTGGCAGTGTTACTGTACCGGTAGGTAAGGGGTTGGGTGTTGTCGGAAGAGATTTTCGGGCCCGCGTACGGAGGCCTGTTTAGCCACTTGGGAAAAAACTCCATTTTAAACTTAATAGTGTGCCTTTGCTTAGGTTCTACCGGCAGAAAATTAAATATACCATGACTTACTTAGTTTTATTATATAGCTACTTATTTTTATAAATATAGGTACTTTAATTTATATATAGTTTTTTATAAAAAATAAAGTACCTATACTTTAATAGCTTTTTAATATATTAATAGCCTTATTTCTAGCCTAATACCACGTGGATAGATCTTTAAATAGCTTTATAAATATAGGTATATTAATTTATATATAGTTTCCTATAAAAAACAAAGTACCTATACTTTAATAGCTTTTTAACATGTTAATAGTTTTATTCCTAGCCTAACACCACGCGGATAAACCTTTAAATAGTTTTATAAATATAGGTACTTTAATTTATATATAGTTTTTTATAAAAAACAAAATACCTGTATTTTAATAACTTTTTAATATATTAATAGCCTTATTCCTAGCCTAACACCACGTGGATAAACCTTTAAATAGCTTTGTAAATATAGGTACTTTAATTTATATATAATTTTTTATAAAAAATTGTAAGACCGACAAGTCTTAAAGATCTTTACTAATAATAAAGATATTAATAAAGGAATCTAACTAATAAAAATAAAGTATTTTAAACCCTATTAAATAATATTAAAAAAGTTACTTAAAAATTTAGAAAAAAGGCTAGCTTTAAGGCCACCTTTATAAACCTTTAAGCTATGCTTAAGCTATTTTTAACTAAAAAGTAAATATAAATTTAAATACTTTATATATAGATTTTTACTTTAGCTTATACTTAGGGCCTACCCTAGCCTTACCTAACTAATAGCTAAAACCTTAAATATTAATAACTTAATTAAATTATATAACTTAATATAATAGTAAAGTATATTAAGCCTTAGTAGCCTAAGGCTAAAGCTTAAGTTACCTAAGGTATTAATTTTAAATTAATAATAAATTAGTTTTAATAATATTAAATAAAAAAATATTAGCCTTAATAATTTTTTTTTTAATTAAAAGGTTATCCGCAACCCGCCGCTAAATTAAAAAAAAATAATAATAAAATACTATTATTATTATTAATATTAATACTAAACATAGCTTTATTATTACTATTTTTAACTTTATTAAAGTATTATTTAATATATTAAATTTAGTATCTTATTTTTATTATTTATAGCGCTTTAAATAAAATATAATATTTATTTATAATTAAAAAAAAAGGTGGCGCTTTAATAATACCTAGTATAAAAGTATAAATTATAGTATAGTTTATAATTTTATAAATTTTTTACTAGCAAAAAATTACCTTTTTTTATTATAATTAAAAAAAAAGTTTTTTTAGGCGCTGCCCTAGCTTTCTAGCAAGTAAAAAAAAAGTGCCTTACTATAATTATAATAATTTAAAATATTTTTACCTTTACCTTTTATACTTTTACTATAGTATAGTTATAAAACCCCTTTAATATAATATTTTTATTAACTTTAAAAGCCCTTAGCATTTTTAATCTTTTTTTTATACTTATTTTTTTTAAGTTTAAAAACTTTAATTTTAATTAGTTCTTGGGCGGCAATAATAATAGTAATAATTAGTATAATTTATATTTAATAAATACCTTTAAAATATATAATAAGGTTATAGGTAATAATTTAATAAGTTTTTTTTATTTTAATAATTATTAACTAGTGGCGCTTTGCTAGCGCTTTATTAAATATATTAACTTTTAATTTTATAATAATTACCTTATTATTTAATTATAACCCCCGTGTTTTTTAGCTTATTTTTTTTTACTTTATTTTATATTATGCTAGCTATTATTATTATTAATATTTTTATTATAGGTTTTATATTACTACCTTTTTAAGCTTTTTTTTTTAGCCTTTAGCCTTTTTTTTTATAAATACACCCTATTTTTAATTAGTCTGCTAGTAAAATAGCTTTAATATAAATATTAGCTAATAAAAAATAAATTTATTTATAGTATATAAAGTATATTTAGGTATATAAAAATAATAAGTTAATTAATAATTTTAATAATTATATTTATTTAGCCCCCGGGTATAATTACTTTTATTATATTTATAATAAGAATACTTGCCTCCCCCTGCTATTTCATATAAAAAAAAATATTATTTTTTTATAATAAATAAACCTTAGTAACCATAATAAATATATTTATTATTAAAACATGTTTAATTATTAGGTTAAATTAATAATAAAAACCTATAATAAAAAATAAGCCTTAAGATTCATATAATAAAAGTATTAGCTTTAGCTATTTAAAAGCTTATTTAATTTTTTTAACTTACTATTAAATAGCCTTTAGCCTATTTTAATAATAGCTAGAATAGCTACTAGTTTACTAATATCTTTTTTTTAAAAAACAAGCCCGTCACGCCTTTTTTTTTAAAAAATACTAGGTATAAAAAAATACTTAAAAAGGCCCCTGCTTTTGCTTTTAATATTAAATAATAGTTTTTTATTATAGCCTTGCTATATAGTTAATTATTATTTTTTTTTTAATACTTTAACTTTAATATAAATATAGTTCTTTATTTTAAATTATAATTTAAAATAAGTTTTAGTACCAAGCTGGTGGTATTTTAATTATAGTTTATTAAATCTTAAAACCCTATAAAAAATAAAAAAGGTAATTACTTTACTTATAGCCTTAGGTATAATTTTAAAATTTTATAAAATAAAAAATTTTATACCCCTTTTTAAAGTTATAGGTAACTAGTAGTAATTAAGTAATAATTTAATAATTTTTTAATAATATTAGTAGTTTATTAAACCTTAAAATCTAGTAAAAAAAAAAAGGTATTTAACTTAATAAGGTTATTACTTTTTTTTTTAAACTAGTAGTAAATTAGTATTATTATAGCTAGTTTTTTATAATTTATTAGGGCTTTTTATATATACTTAAAATTAAAAAATAATTTTTATAAATTTTTATAGCTAGGCCAGCCCTTTTACTTAATAAAAAATTTATTATA
>NW_020797900.1:779593-782048 GCF_003369625.1 Aspergillus mulundensis | reverse complement strand
TTTAATATTATTTTAGTAATAATTTATTAAGGGAATAAACTTAACTTTTTTTATAAAGTAAAAAGTATTTTAACTTAATACTTTTTATTTTTTATTATATAATTTAATTATTATAATAGTATATTTACTAGATTATACTTGCCTAGCTTATACTTTATTTTAAAGTTATAAGTTATAAGTAATTTTATTTATTATACCTACCTTTAATTTAAAACCTTTATTATAAAAAAATAATATAGGTTATTATAATTATATTACACATGTATAAAATATAAAAAGCCCTTAAAATAATAATATTACTTTTTAAAGCATTTAATTATTATAAATAATTTTTAATTATAAACCTTATAGTAAAGCTTTAATTTATATAATTAATAAAAATAAAAGGCTATGGGGTGCTACTAATTTTATTTTTTTTTATTAAGTAATTTTTTTTACTTTAGCTACATAATAATTTTAGTAATAATAAACCTTAATATATTAATAATAATAAAAATCTTTTTTTTAGGATTAAAGTGCTGTAGTACTAGCAGCCTAGTAAAGTTTAATTTTATTTTTTTAAATATATTTTTTATATTAATAAAAAATAAAAAAGGTTTACTTTTATATTTCTTTACCATTTTTATTAAAAGCTAGGTTATTAAACATGTTACTTTAGTATAACTAAAAATAAAATATTAAAAATAATTTATAAAGCCTAAAAAAACTTATAACTTATAAAATAATATTAATTTTAATTAATTAGTAATAATCTAGCTGTGGTCCGGATTAATAAATATTTTTTTTTATTTAATAATAAAGCCTAAAAACTTTACCTTTTTTTTATAAAAACTATATTTTAATAATTTTATATATAAATTATGCCTTTTTAATTAATTAAGGACTTTTTAAACATAATATATATGTTTTTTTTTATCTTAAAAAAAATAAGAATGTTATTAAGGTAAATAATATAAAATTTATTAAGAATCCCACTTATAATTATATTTATATAAAATTAAAATATAGCTAGTATATTTATTAAGCTAAAGGGCATAATTATATACTTATAATAACTATAATAGGTTTAAAATACTATTTTTTACTTATTTCCCCTTTTAATTTATATTTTATAATACGCGTCACGTAGATCTAGCTTAATAAAATATTAAGTATTTACTAGCTAATTTATTAGCTTGTTAATATATAGTAATAAATAATAATTCTTATTAATTATTATATTTAAACCGCGGTAGTTAATATAAAAATATAAAAATTTATTAGGTTTTTAAATAAAAAGTATTAATACTCTAGCATTACTTTAAAATAGCTTAATTTATTTTTTTTAAATATTTTATTAAAATATTTTTTTAATATTTATAACTTATATTAAAAAAGACTATAAATAAAACCTTATAAAAATTTTTTATTTTTTTTAATAAAATTTTATGCTTTACTTTGCTGGTTAAAAGTTAAGTAACTTTTTATTTAAAAAAAACTTTACTTTAGTAAATATACTAGGGTGGCAGGACCACCTTTATTTTTTTTTTAATTTTTTTTAATTAATAAAATATTATAAGTACTAGTTTCTTGCGTATAGTTTTTATAAACTTTTATAATATTTTAATTTTAATAAAAAATATATAGTTTTATTAGGTTTATTTTACTATAATAAGATAAAAATTTAAATTTAATTTAATTATTTAAAAATATTTTAAGACTACTTAATAGTTTTTATAAGTAAAATTAATAATATAATATACTAARTTAAATATTTTTATAACTTTTTTTAAATTATAAACCTAAGTACGGGCTTGCAAACGCTTATAATAAAAAGTAAAAATAYTATTAGTATATTAAACTAGCTATATTATATAATTAGTATTTATTTTAATATCTTGCTTTTATAAATATTAAATTAAAATAAAATTAATATTAGCCCTAGTATTAAGTAATATTTTAAATTATTAATTTACCCTATTTTTTTATATCCTAAAATCTGCAAGAATAAGGAAAGTAATCTTTTTTTTTAAATTATATAACTTTAATAACTTAAAACTAGGGGATTACTATTTATTTTTTACTAGTTTTTTTTAAGTTTTTTTTTATTTAAACAGGCCTTTAACAAGTGGCCTAATTTATTATAATTAAAATAAAAACCCTTCTTTTTATAATACTTTTTTTTTTAAAAAAGTAAGTTACTACTTTTTTTTACCTTTTTTTTTTTTTTTTTTAAGAAAGCTGCTCCGCCGCTATTTTAGTTTTATTTTAAGTTATTTTTATTTTTTTTATTTTTAAAATTAAAACTAGCTTTAGACTTTTTTTTTTCTTGGCCTTTAAGGCCTTATTATACTTATTAATAAATTTTATATAAATTACTACTATATTTACTTTAATTATAATTTTTAGGGGTTTTTTTAATTTTTTTAAGTATAAATAAATATTTTTATTATAAGTTTTAATAAGTACTTGCGCC
>NW_020797900.1:719215-779410 GCF_003369625.1 Aspergillus mulundensis | reverse complement strand
TTATTTTAAAGTTTAACTTAATCTTTTTAATAATTATAGGCGTTTTTTAAAGTGTTTTAAATAATAAATATAATTTTTTTATTATTTATTTAAAACCTTTTAGGGGTGTTATAAAAGTAATTTTTTAAATTTTTAAACTAGATTTTAAGCTTTGTTATATTTTTTTTTTAACTTTTTAACTTTTTTAAACTTAATTTTAGGCTTTTAAAAAGCCTTTTTTTTATATAATAAAGCTTATAATTTCTTATAGCCTTTTAATACCTTTTTTATATATATTTAAAATTTTTAAACCTTTTAAAGTTAGCTTTACTAGTACTAGGTTTTAAAGGCAAAGTAGCTTTAAAATAATAACTTAAGTTATTTAAGTTTAACTTTAAATTAAAATTAAAAAAATTACTAAAATTAATTTTTTTTAAAACTTATTAAAAATATTAATAAAAAGATTAGCGCGGGGATTAATAAAAAAATTAATATAAAAATTAATAATTTAATATTATTTTAACTTTAGGTTATAAGGGTAACTTCCCCATATTTTTTTTTAAAAAATATTTTAATTTTAATATATAATATTAATTTTATTAAAATTAAAAAATAAATAGGCTTAAAATTATAGTTTTAAGCTACTTTTTTTTAAAATACCTTTAATTATAATAAATTTTAAATTAATAGGTTTTAGTAATAATATAAAATAATAAGGTAAAGGGTATATCTTACCCTATACTTTATTAAGTTAGTAAACTAAATTATTTAAGTTAGGTTCTTTTTTTTAATTATTTTTAATAATAATAGGATTTTTAAGTATAAATAAAAAAGGGGATATTTTTTTAGTTATTTAAGTTTAGGTTTTAAAGACCTTACTTAAAATACTTATAAACCACCTTTATTTACCTTTTAAAAATCTAGTTTAAAATACTATTATTAAAAAAGTTTAAAAAGTAATAGGTAAAAGTAACTTTAACTATAAAACTAATAAGTTTAAAAAATTTTTATTAATAATAAAAATATTAATAAAAAAATTTAATTAATAAAAATAAAGTATTTTAAACCTTATTAAATAATATTAAAAAAGTTACTTAAAAATTTAAAAAAAAAGGCTAGCTTTAAGGCTATTTTTATAAATTTTTAAGCTATGCTTAAGCTATTTTTAATTAAAAAATAAATATAGGTTTAAATACTTTATATATAGGTTTTTACTTTAGCCTATATTTAAGGCCTATTTTAGCCTTATTTAACTAGTAATTAAAACCCTAAATATTAATAACCTAGTTAAGTTATATAGCCTAATATAATAATAAAATATATTAAGCCTTAGCAGCCTAAGGCCAAAGCTTAGGTTACCTAAGGTGCTAACTTTAGACTAATAGTAGATTAGCTCTAGTAACATTAAATAAAAAAACATTGGCCCTGACAAAAATAAAGTACTTGCACTTTAACAGCCCTTTAATATATTAATAGCCTTATAAAGTACCAGCGCGTTAATAATATATTTTTTTTATATAAATAAACCTTATAGCTTTATAAGTACAGGTACTTTAATTTATATATAAATTTTTATAAAAAACTAAGTACTAGTACCTATTTTAATAGCTACTATTTTTTTTCACGCGGTTAACTTAGTAAAATTTAAAATTTTTTAAGTTTTAATAAAAACCAGCCCTAGTAAAAGCGTTATTATAAATTATATATATATTATTATATAAATTTAAATAAAATTTTTACTAAAAATAATGGCCCTCGGGAGCGGTAAGAAATATTAGTAAAATAAAAGTAGCTATTTTTTTAAGGTATACATAAAGAGCGGTAGGTAAAGCGGTATGGAGTCTTAGTAAGATATGGAGTTTTTTCCCGAGTGTCTTCTTAGGCCTCCGTACCCGCGGGAGAAGGAGGGGCGTGCTCCGCCGCTAGCCGGAACAGCCCTAAGTAGAGATAATGGCGGACTATGCAGTTCAGATATAGAGATATAGATAAAGCATTATCGGAGTGAACCTTTTAGCCGCGATCAAGTTTATAAGTTTATACTCGATTCCAGGTCCAGTAAAGTATGGTGACCTGGCCCACTAAGTATGGCTCGTACATCAGAACTGAAGCGTAGACTGTTCTCCAATTCTCAAAGCCTAAGGTAGCTATGGCCCCTGTAACCTAGCAGAGAATCCCTGCCTGAGCCAACGAATAGGAGGCGCAGTGCCCCTCTTCGTCCTGGTCCTTAGTTCGCTCCGATATTGCAGGCAGTGCCACCTGACGACTTTCACTTTCCAAATCAAACTCCGCAGAATGGAAAAGCTCCAGCTTCATCAGTATTTCCCCCCTCTCGGCGTATGGAGGATAAGCGATGAGCCAACACAAGGCTATCGACGACGATGCTCCTGCGCCAGCGGATAGGCCAGCTGGGCCGGACATCTCCGCTGGATCGCAGCATCTGCATCGCAGGCTCGGAGGGAAAGAGATCCAGCTGTTCGCTGTTGGCGGTGCTATCGGGACGTGTAAGTTGCCCTTGTTGAATTTTGTGGATGTCAGGTCGGCTCGTCGGGTGTGAGCTAATGTATGGGAAATGGACCAGCCCTCTATGTGCAGATGGGAGCGTCCCTGCCCAAGGGCGGGCCGGCTGGGTTGTTCCTGGGCTTCGTGCTTTATGGCACGATTGTGCTCGCGGTGAACCAGTGTTTCGGTATTGCCACCCTCTTATCTTTGGGGCTCGAAGGGTTTTTAACCATGATATAGCTGAGATGGTCACCTACATGCCCATTGCGTCGCCGTTTGTCCGACTCGCTGGCTTCTGGGTTGACGATGCGCTGAGCTTTGCGATGGGGTGGAATTACTTTTTTCTCATGGGTATGGCATTTCTTCGTGCGTGATGATTTGTGTCGGACGCCCGGAGGGCCGGCGCCCGGGACGCGCCTATTCTGATTAGGACTAGCGCAGCACGTGATGGTTAAGGTTTTCTTATAACTTACCGCTTGCTACACATAAATAATTTAAAGGTTTATTATAAGTAATATTATTAGCTAGTTATTAGGTTATAAGCCCTTAAACTCTTTTAATTACTTTAAAATATTATTTAAAACTTTTTTAAGCGCCTTTATAAGCTTTAAAGCTTATAATAAGTGTTATTATATACTCTTTTTACCTTTTTAAAGCGCGATTTTTAATACCTACTATTTATAAATTAATAAAACTATAATTTTTTAATTAATTAAAACTTAATATTTAATATAGCCAAGCTTTAATAAGTTATTTTCCTTACAGGGATACCTAATCCCGCTATAGGAATATTTTAGTAAGTAACTTAGCTAATAAATCCCCCTAATTTCTTACTTAAATAGGTATATTATAAGCACCGCCTGCTTAAGGCCATGGTTCCTATTATTATATACCCGCTTGGGATTAAACTCTTGGGCTAAACTAATTATAATAAGTAGTTTAGTTAAGTAAAAAAATATTTATAAGCCCTACGCCTTTTTTAATTAATTAATTTCTTGCTTGCTAGGCCTCCCGAGAATAAACTATATTAAAAATAATAAAAAAATTACTTAATACTTATTACTAATTAGCTCCTGGGCCAAGTTAGCTGTAAAATCTATATTAAAGTTATAAAATCCCCGCATTTAATAAAGTATACTAATAAGATATTTAAGGTAATTTACTAAATTATTATTAAATAAGGCGTACCCTAGATTACCAAGGTAGCGCTTAGTATTATTAATATATATAAGAACTAGTTCTTTATTATTTTTAAGTTTATTATAATATTTATAACCACATAAAATATTACTAAAAACCTACATGTTATTATTAAACCTAATATTACCATGCTATTAGTCCTTTAAGAAATTTATAATAATCTTAAAATATAGGCTATACTTTAATAATTATTTTTAATTAATAAGATCTTAAGAAACTATAGCAAGAATAACCTAAAATAACTATATAAAAATACTATAGCTAAAGCTAAAATAATTATCCTGCTTGCCACCGCGGCCCCGCCCTTAAAAAAGTAAAAAAAATAGGTTTATTATAAAAAACCCTGCACTAAAGTGCTTACTAGCCCTTTAAATAATATAAATAAAAAAAAATAAGTTAATTAAATAAAGCAAGGGAATAATAAGGTTTATTTTTATAAATATTATAAATATGGCGGCCACTTTTAAAAAAACTATTACTATTTAAATCCTTAACTTTAACTTAATAACTAAATTAAGCTTTTTAAAGTATAAGTGCTATACTTAAATAAAACTAGTGTAAAGCCATAAGCTATAACTTTATATAATAATAATAAATTTAATAATTATAACTTTAAATATAATAAATTAAAGCCTAAGATTAGCCTTAAATTTTTAGTTATACCTACTTTTACTATAACCGCTAAACTAATAAAATAGCTTATAAATATAAAATTAGCTAAGTTTATCTTTTTTAAGTGCTTTAACTTTAAAAATTATATAAAATATAGCCTAAACCACTTGGGATACTTATATAAAATATCTAGTAAAGTAATTAAACGTGCTAAAGGTTATAAAATACTAATTATTATTATAAAGGGTGTAAATAGTATATATAAAAAAATTAAGATTTATAAATATCACGCGCCCAAGGCTCTAATTTACCTATTATTTATTAAAAAGTTAAAAAAAACGCTTGGCATATAATATTATAAAAAAAATAATACTTTTATTAGCCTAAATAAATTTATTATAGGGCAAGCTTACACATGCTATAGCATTTTTTTTTTAAAGTTTATATTTAAATAACGTCTTTAATTAGTTATAATTAATATAAATCTATTTTATAAGCGCCTTAACCACGCAGGTATTCCTAGACTTTATATTACGGCCTGGGCAAAAGGCCTTAATATAAATATTATTAATTAATTAAACTACTCTGCTTGCCTTAAGGCTAAATCTTATAAAATATTATTTTAGCCCATCCCGCGGGAAGTAAATCTAAAAAAATTATGGCATGTAAATATATAACCTGTTTAACTAACTAAAATTAGTAGATTTAACTACTACCTTATAATTATTAATAACACCACCTAATTAGCCGCGGTATACTGCGTTAAAAAAAAGAAGAAAGTATTTTAGTAATTAATATTATACTAAAAATACTATAAGTGCCTTACGGGATAGTATATCCGCGCTATTAAAATAAATAGTAGTAAAAAGTTTCTTAAGTATAAAACCTAGGCTAAGCTAAAAGGTTTAATATTTTAATTTTTTTTACTAAAAACTCTAGAATCTAATAAAATTTTAAAATACTATGCCTAGTATATTAATATAACAGCCCAAGCCATAAAAATTAACACTAGTTTACTAAAAAAAGTATAGCCTAAAATAATTAAGGCTGCTATTATAACCTTAAATTAACTATTTATTACTAAAAATTTTTATAGTAAGTTACCCCTATAGCTATAGCGCGAATACTACTAGATTAGTAACTTAATACCCTGCCTTAATAACTTCCGCGCCTATGGCTGTAAATTATACATCCATGTGTTAATTAAAAACTATAAATAGTTTTATAAGCTTGTTATAAAAGCTTTAATTAGTTATTTAGTTAAATATAAAAAAAATAATAACAAGATCTTCCAAGTATAGGTCCCAGGGAAGCGGGTTTACCACTTAAAACATGTTTTATTTAATAAATTAAAGTTTTATAAAAATAATTACCTGCTTGGTATTATATTTATAAAGGGTGCCCTGCCTTAACCTAATAAATTAATGCTAGGGGCCATTATATATAATACCAAACTTAATAATACGCCTATTTTTAAGCTAATTTTAATAATCCAGGCGCCTAAAATATTAATTACTGGCTAAATTTAAACTATATTCCTAATTTTATGGCGCTAACCAACTTTAATACCATGTGGTAATATTAAATTAAAGTTACTTGCTTTATTAATACTAAAATACTGGGTTAACTTTATTCTAGTGTTAATATAGTACTCACATGCTGGAAATATAAAAATCCTGTTAAAATAATTAATTAATAATAATAACAATGGCACTAGCGCGCTAAGCCCAACCTTATTAAATTATTATAATAACCTTAATTTAGTAACACCACCTTAATCTCTAATAAAAGGCATTAACACTATAATAACACCGGCTTATACACTACTATTAATAAATCCTATTAATTAATTTTAAATATAAATTATATTATTTTTACTAGTAACCTAAGCCCCACCCGCTCCGCGCCCTTAAAAGCTTTAAAATAACCTTAACTTGCTAGGATTGGCGTTAAATAACATTTAAAATACATGTAAATAAATTTTTAAGGCAGACTATTTTAAGCCACGTGTATTTAACATGGATACTAATATAATATTAAATGCACTAACTAATTAAGATTTAAAAATATTAAATTATAAGATACCAGGCTAATTCCCTAACTAACTAAAGGTTTTAATAATAAAGGCCACCCTATATAAAATAAATATAAATACTAACATTTTTAATATAATAATTATTTTATTAACTAAATACCCTAAACCCTGTATTAATTACAGCCCATTAATTAAAGTAATTAAGCATGCTAATACCGGAGTTATTAAAATACTTAATAAAATAGTTTAGTATTTACTTACCAGGAGGTTTTAAATATTAGCCAAAGCTAAATTATATATTAATAATATTAAAGTGCTAAGATTTTATAAAAAAGCGCGGTAATCTAAGTTTTTTAACTAATAAAAAAAAGTTATATTAGTTTATATTAGCATGGTAGTTACTATAAACACGTGAAGGCTTATTAAATAGCTAAAAGGGGCTAAAATTATTTCTAGCAAGTGGGTATTTACACTTAAAAGTAATAAAAATAGCTTTGTTTTATTATTTAAGGCTTAAATTATTATGTATGGTAACCACTAAGTTACTAAATTAAACTATAACAAGAGCTTTTATTTAGTTATAGCTAACATAGTAATTAAATATATACTAATAGCTATAGCTATTTAAAAACTTAGCTAGCGCTAGTTTAATATTATTAGCACCTACCTTAATATAAAAATAGCTAATTAAAAAATTTATATATAATAGCCACGCGGCCACGGGATTAATAATAACCTTATATATAAGGTATAAAAAGCCCTATTTAGCCTTTGCAACTTTACATACTTATAAAACTAGAAATTTAACTAATTACTATGTGTTAAGGGCTTTAAGCCACTTACTAAAAAACCCTATATATATATCTAAAAGTTACCCTACGCGCTAATTATTACCTATATAAATAATAATATTATTACTAGTAAAATAAAAGCTAATATAAACACTATTATTAGCCTTTTATAAAAGATTTATAAACTTAAAGTTAGTAATAAGTTAATTAAATTTTTTAAATTAATAATATCCCGCGATTATAAAAATAGGATAATCCACCTTTTTTAAGCCATGTATGCAAGATAAATAGCTTAGTATTTTAGCCTTACTAAGGCTAGGCCGGCAAAAACACTAATAATAAAAAAATATATTAAAATTATATAAAAAGTTAATTAATTAAATATTATAAATCCTAATATACCTTTAATTTTTAACGCCTCCAGCGCTCACGCCTTTACTTAATTAGTTAAATTTTTTGGCTAGCTTAAAAAAACCCGTGTTAACCTTATATACCTGGTTTAATTTTTATAATACTAATAAAAATTTTTAATTACTAATAACATGGCAGCCGCCAAGCACGTGGTTTACTATATTATAATTAATTAAAGTAATTTAGTACTTGCTAAAACCTATATAAAAGGAATAATTATTTATTTTAACGCGTTTTATTAAAATTATTTTAACAGGAAGTTTACCAAGGGCTTTATTATATATTTTTATAGGTTTTTTATCGCGTGAAGTTTAAAAAAATAAGTAGTTATAGCGCCTTTATTTATTATAATAAAATTTTTAGTATTTAACAGGGCTATTAAAACAGCCTTATTTATAAAAAAGCTTACTAAGGCACTTAAAGTATAAAATAATAAGCTAATTATAATACACTTTAATAATACTAGCGCTATTACTAACGCCACTAGTTAAAAAATTTTAGTTACTACACACTGGTTAGCTAATAAATACTTTTTTATATAAAATATTTATAAGTAATATCTTATAAAGTTTTAACACGTGCCGGGAAAAAAAAACCCTATAAATAAAATAACTAAATTATTAAAAGTAACTAAGTTTACCACTTTTTAAAATATAACAGGCCTTAAGAAAGCCCTTTAATTAGTAAATTAAAAATATAAAAGTTTTGTTATTCTTATTTTTAGTAATATTTCCTATTTAGGACATGTATATAGCTTTATAATATGGCCATGTATTACTTAATTAAAAAGTATATTAAACACCCGAAGGGCCGGCGCCCAGGACGCGCCTATCCTAATTAAAACTAGCGCAGCACATGATGGTTAAGGTTTTCTCACAACTCACTGCTCGCTACACATAGACAATCCAGAGGTTTACTATGAGCAACGCTATTGGCTAGTCATTAATTTGCACTGACGAGGGCCGAGCGTTTAACATCCCGTATGAGATCACCGCTATCCATGTCCTTCTCACCTACTGGACGGACAAAGTCCATGTTGGGGTGGTGGTCGCAGTCTGTCTGGTCGTATACTCGTGAGTCAGACCTCTCATTGAAACCGGAGCTGATGAGGTAGGGTATTGAACGGTCTCACGGTCAAGTACTTCGGCATCTCGGAGTTCTACATGTCCATCTTCAAGATCTTCCTCATGCTCGGGCTGATGATGTACACCTTTGTCACCATGGTCGGCGGGAATCCGGATCATGATCCTTATGGATTTCGGTATTGGAGGGATCCGGTAACGATGCCTGAGCATTCTCATGACTCTATGGTTGACATCGGCTTAGGGCTCGTTCGTCGAATACCTTGTCCCCGGAGACACTGGTCGTTTTCTTGGGATATTGTCTTGCATGATTCAGGGTTCATTCACGTACGCTCCCTCCCCAAGATTCGAATTTCGTAGTCTTACCAGATGATATAGTATGGTCGGCCCCGAATTCATCTCCATGGCCGCCGGAGAAGCCGAGAACCCGCGACGCCTCATGGGCAAAGCCTTCTCATCCTTTGTATGGCGCCTGATGTTCTTCTTCATTGGGGGTGCGCTGTGCGTCGGAATCGTCATCCCCTACGATGACCAAATGCTGGCCGATATGATCTCCGGCGAGAGAGAGGGAAGCGGAACTGGTGCTGCGTTAGTCTTCCCACTCACTCTCAACGCTGTCATATGGTACTCACTAAAGCCCAGATCCCCATACGTAATCTCAATGGTCAAATTCGGCATAAAAGGCGTCCCCGACCTCGTCAACGCCCTCATCATAACCTCCGTCCTCTCCGCCGGCAACAACGTCATTTTCTCCGCAGCACGAACCCTCCACGGCATGGCCCTCGACGGCAAAGCGCCCTCCCTCTTCGCAAAGTGCAACAAGTACGGCCTGCCCTACTACGCCGTGATCACCGCGCTAACTTTCTCCTTCCTCTCCCTCCTGCAAATTGGAAGCACCTCAGCAACAGTCCTAAATTGGTTTGTGGGCATCTGCACAGCCTCCTACCTCCTCAATTACTTCGGGGCCGTAGTAACATACCTCCACTTCTACTACACGATGCAGAAGCAAGGGATGTCCCGCGATACCTTACCGTACAAGGGTTCCTTCCAGCCCTTTGCGGCGTGGTATGCGCTTGTGGGCACGTTTGCCATGACGCTTGTGCTGGGGTATACGGTGTTCATTGAGGGCGGGTGGGACACGACGACGTTCTTCACGAGTTATACCATGGTTGGGGTTTTTGTTGTGGCGTTGGTGGGATGGAAGGTTCTTAGACGGACGAGGTATGTGCGTGTTGGAGAGGCGGATTTGGCGCTCGGGAGTACGAGGGATGAGATTGAGGCGTATGAGGCGGCTTATCTGAAGCCCAGGAGGGGGAGGGTTGGCAGGGTGTTGAATGCGTGGTTTGAGTAGAAGAGCGCAGCGGGCAGGGGAGTAAAAGGTGTTTTGCCTGTCCTGGCAGCTAAATAGGGAGCAGGGCGCATACAAGGCAGCTATTTGCACACCAAGCACTCGAGCCATAGCCACTAAGCTCGATCAGGCTAGCGCGCTGTTACCCCGGGATAGTGTTCTTCCGCGCAGGGCCCCGCCCGCGGGTCTCCACACTTTCCCAATTGATCTTCTTCAATACATCCCCTACATCTCTTCAGCAGACGGCCAGCTTCGCCGCGTCTCAGAACGAAGCTCGATCATGGACACAAGCTCACTCCTTCGCTATTCAACCGGCCTTTACTAGAAGAGCTGAATGTGACCCTGCACGGCCTCGAGCAGCGCAACAGCGCTCCGACCACCGTGCTCCACAACATTGACGACCGTTCAGCTCGTACCAACAGGCTCGAAACCCCTAACTTGGTGAAGGAGATGGTAGCAAGTGCACCGATGCTCAAGGCTCTGCATCTTGAACCGAACAAGTTCTTCTACGCTTGTCTTGGAACGCAACCCGAGGGCCCGGATGTTCTCGAGGGCTTTCAGAGCACAGACGTCCGAACACCTTAACTTTAGTAAAGAGGAACATCGCTGCCTTTAGTAAAGAGGAACATCGCTGCACTACACCAGCGGCCTGCCGCAGTTCGGTATCCCGGTAGATCCACAATCATCAGTTGAACTTGCATTCCGTGTTCAACTGGCAGGCCACTTACCTATGCTGAATCTGCGGATTATTGTATGTACCACGGCGAACGGTCCCTGCGAAAACGATGGACGGCACACTCTATTTCGCAGACAGAAGCCGCCTCGAACGTACATGGTCTGGTGTCTAGTGTATACATAGCCTGGGCCTCGAGCACAGTATACACTGCACAACCGGCTAATCCGGTTGGAGAAGGTCATACGCAAACGAAGCCTTGGCAGGGTCCCAGGCGGGCTGCGAGTCATTGATCGAGGCTCAGGCCAATCAGTGGGATTCAATAAGAAATAAAATGTGGAAGAGATGGTCCACTGTTCCCGATGTCGGACTCGTATGTGGATGAGATAAGCGGATTTACCGCCTAATGAACCGGATGACTTTCTTAGCGCGACCAAGTGAACAAGATAACTTTTTAACAAAGCCCTGTTTTGGCCCCGTCACATAACTTGCCTAGTAATTTACTAGTAAAATTATTTTTTAAGGCTTAACCTTAGCTAAATAAAATAGTACCCTTGTTTAATAAAATTAATTTTTTATAATTTTAATTAAACTAAGTATTTTAAAGCTATTTTAAATATTTAAAAGTTATATTTATATTAATAAAATGCAGGAATCTTATTAGTTAATTTAAAAAAGGGTAATTATTTAAAATAAATAATTTTACACGCGTGCTACACGCCTGTAAAAGTTTTATATACCTACTAGTTTTTTTTTAACATGGCTAAATTAAAGTTATTTAAAGTATAAATTATAGTAATTATAGCAAGAGCTATAATAAAAGCCTTATATACCCACTAGTTTTTTTTTAACATAGCTAAATTAAGGCTATTTAAAGCTAATATTATAATAAAGGTAACTAAAATAATAATAATTTATTAACTTTTTAATATTTATCCCTTAATCCTAGGGATTCTTATAAATATTAGGTAGGTAATAATATTAATATATAAACTTAATATTAAAGGCTATTATAGTGTTTTTATTATATAATATATTTTAATATAATTTTATAAAGCTTTAATACTCTAGCCTAGGCATTTTTTTTATATAAAACTTTTATAAAATAGGGATAACTTTTTATGCTTAATAATATTTTTTCCAGGAATTTTTTAATAGTTTTTTAATATTTAGCCTTAGTATTATTAGCCAAGTAGCCTTTAATTTCTTATATTATTTTTTTTTTATATTTTTTTTTATTATTTTTTTTAGTTCCCTGTTAATAAGCAGTGGGAGATTTAACTTTATAAATTTAAAAAGGACTTAAAAAGGTCTTGGTTTATATAAAAAGCTTAAAAAAGAACTTAATATTAACTCTAAAGGTAAAAAAGGCGTAGGTATAGGAATTTAAGGTAAAGAAATAAAAATTTAAGGTAAAAAAGGCATAAAAGTAAGAATTTAAAATAAAAAAGGCGTAGGAGTAGGAGTTTGTAGTAAAAAAATAATATATTAAAAATTATAAAAAGTTTTTATACACCCGCTAGCCTTTAAAATAATAATATATTAGTTAAATTTAAATAAAGGGTAACCTTAACTATGCCATGTATAACTAAGTTTATAATATTTATTATAATAAATACTTTTTATTATCCCGCGCTAGGCGGCGGTAAATTAATTTTTTTAATACTTTTAATAGCTTTAATATTTTTAAATTTATTTTATTTTAGGCTGCCCGTGGTATATTAAACACAAAAATACTTTATATTTAAGATTTTTAATTATATAGCTACTAAAAATAAGCTTTAAAATACTAGTATAAGTATTTTTATAATTTTAAATATAATAATAATTAAGAATAAAGTTATTTTAATTTTTTTTTATTTTATATATAGCAGCTAGCGCGTGGTTATAAAAAAACTAAATATTTTATTACCTTATATAGCTATAGGTTTATGCAGCAAGGTTAATTAAATATTTATACTTATTATATTTAACCTTTATAAAGGTGTTACTTAATATAATAATAAATAATTTTTTTACTTACTTATTTATTTTTTTAAAAAGGCCTATAATAAAATTAATAAATATAATTAATTTAAACTTGGCCCCGCGGCGTTAATAAAAGGTTAGTATAAATTTTTTTTATATAAGTTATATAATCTTAAGCATAAGTAACTTATAATAATAAATTTATAAAAAGTTTAAAAATTTTATAATATTTAAAGTTATATAATTATATTTTAATATAGGGATGGCGTAATAAACCCAGCACTTAATAAGTAAGTTATTATAAATATATTAACATGCCTTATTATTTTATATTTTAATAAAACCTTTTAAAGTTTTAAACTTATTTTTAAAGCAAGCCTTTATATATTAAAAAAAAAGACGCCTTATTATTTTATTTAAATACTTATTATAATATTACCTTATATTTTTATAAAGGTATTATATATATTAAAAGCGTGTTATATTTATTAATTTATTTTTTAATACTTTTTAAAGGCCTTTTATATAGTTAAAAATAACTATAATTAAAGGTATATTTAAGTTATTTTTATATAGCCTTTTTAAATAATAAATAAAGTATTTTTAGTAATCCTTTAACTTGCTAGAAATAATTATAATTACTATAAAAAAAATATAATTTTTTTTATTAAGCAAGCTAGCTATAAGTAATTATATATTTTATAAGGCCTTTTAAAAAGTTATATTTAATACTATAAATCTTTAATAATATTTAAATTCTTATATAAAGGCGCTTGGTGTAATAAAATAATAAGTAAATATATTAAAATATATTTTATAATACTATTACTTATTAAAATTCTTGTTTATTAAGTAAGATAGCCAGGTAGGGATTTATTTAAATAAAATAACTTTATTATTATTAATTATATTATTAATTTTATTTTAAACCTTATAACTATAGCATACTATAAGCTTATAATTATAAATTAATTTTTTTTACCTTTTAAAATATTTTTGCGGAGGTTATTACGCTGTTTATTATTTACTTAATTTATAAAAAAATTAATTATTTTATTAAAATAGCGCTTTTTTAAGGTTCTTTATAAAGGTTATATAAATAATTTAAATATTATTAAATAAAAAAAAGCTTTTTTTTAGCGGCCCCTTTACTATAGTTTATTAAATTTAAACCTAGTATTTATATTTTTTTACTTTATAATAATAATATTTAATATTCTAAATATTTTTACTTACCTTAAAAATATTAAAAAAATACTTATAATTTTAAGCATGTTATTACAAGGTAATCTAGGTGGTGTTTATATTAAAAATAATTATTTTTAAATATTAGGTATTAAAAAAGTATGTTATAGTAAAATTAAAGTAATATATATAAAATTAATAAAAAAGTTTAAAAGCAAAGTTTTTTGTTTTACTAACTTTATAAATATTAAAAAATTTTAGGGGTAAAGGCCTTAGTAGTAAAAAAAATAATATTAGCCATGGTAATATTTTATTAGCTAACAAGCTTTTTTATAAGTCTATAATTACTAGCTAAAACACGGCGCTAAACTCCTTTAGGCTATTTTTATTAAAAAGTCATCCAATTCACTTGGTCGCGCTAAGAAAGTCATCCGGTTCATTAGGTGGCGGATTTACGGAGTCCTCGGATTCATGGTTCACGAGGTTTGTTGATTGATTAGATGATCTTATCAATCCGCGGCATCACACTTCTTTGCAGCCTTTTCCACTTCTGGGCTGACGGTGTGTAGATGCTCGCGCGGTGCCATAAGCTATGGAACGACAGCTACCGGAGAAACTGGCTAATATCCAGATACATGGAGGACTCGACGCTTACTCCTGCTACCTATGCTTCAATCTCCCAGTACAGCAGAATCGAGAATTAATCCATGACAAGCAACATCAACAAATTTATGCAGGGGATGCAAACTAACCATGCAAGATCGACACTGGTTATTGCAGCCAAAGTGTAGATCGCACCTATTAGAGTGGGCACGTTACGTATAGTACGCTCCACCTTGCGCAGTTCGGAATTGCTACTTGCCGAGTAGAGCTTGCTTGATTTGCTTATAGTTCGAAGTCGGACCCTGGTCCTTGACACGATAATGATCGCCGTTCTTTCCTATCAACCGGGATATCTCGATCCCAAAGCTCGGTCATTCCGCTCACCACCGCGACAACATGGCCTCGCCGCGCCGATGGCCAGCAGCTTTCCTCCTCGCCAGCGCCCTCCAGATCCCACCGGCACTCGCAAAGCCGACGCTTCACTGGACGCCATGTTCGTCGAACGCAGACCTGGACTGCGCGACGCTCACCGTCCCGCTCGAATACGCCGACCCGTCTAACGGACAACGTGCTACGATCCCCCTCGCCCGATACGCCGCGACTGTGCCAGTCTCGCAACGAAAGGGCTCACTGCTCACGAATCCCGGCGGCCCCGGGTCCTCGGGTATCGACTTCCTAGCCAACGGCGCGGGGGAGGGACTCTCAACCATTACGGGCGGGTACTATGACATCGTTTCATGGGACCCGCGCGGTGTCGGGGACGCGAAACCACTGCTTGCTTGTTGGGATACAGCGGGTGAAGAGATGGTAGCGAGTGACAGCGTCTCTGCGGCCGCGGAGATCGAGTACAGCTTGTTCAGGAACAAGACCTATACAAGCCCAGGCGGGGAATACGAGAAAGCAATAAACGAGTTTGATGCGTCTGTAGCAGAGATTGCGGCTGATTGTGCGGAGTATAACTCAAGTGCGCTGTATACGTCTTCCGCGGCGTATGTGGCGCGCGATATGGTTGCGATCGTTGATGCGCTGGACGGGAAGAATGCGAGTCTGAATTACTGGGGTTTCTCGTACGGCACGATCTACGGCGCGGAGTTTGTCCAGACGTTTCCTGAGCGCGTGGGACGGGTTGTCTTCGATGGCGTGTTCAATCCGCAGGCTAACGCGGAGACGTATATGAGCCAGCTGCCGAATGATGAGTTGTATGTCGCTGATGCAATTGGGGATTTCGCGAGGCTTTGTGAGCAGGCTGGACCGGAGGGATGCGCTTTGAGTGATGGCGGAAATAGCACTGGCCTCGCGAAGCGTCTCGCTAGCCTGCAAGCCTCGCTCTACGACAACCCGATCTCGGTCTCCGACGGCTCCTGGTCCATCACTGTCGGCATGTTCAGCTTCTTCATGTACTCTTTCCTCAAGCTGCCGACGACGTGGCCGGCCGTTGCCTCTGCATTACGTGCACTAGAGCAAGGAGACGCAGATGTCATGGGCGAGCTGCTGACCGGCGCGACGGAGACGTCTGTCAACGTGAGTGCACCGGACACGGGATCCATGGCAGGCTGGCCGATCCAGTGCACAGATAACGCGCCTTCAAATGGGACGAGTATATCTGAGGTCGCGGAGCTTGTGCTGGAACTTTCGCTGACTGAGCGAACGCCCTGGCTTAATGCAGATCTGTCGACGCTGTCCTTCTGCCGGAATTTCCCAAATACCCGGCCCCGCGTGCGCAATTTCGGCGCGAAGAGGTTGACGAATCTTCAGACGAATGCTGCCCTTACGGCCAGGAATGCCAGCGTGCTTATCGTCAATGCCCTCCACGACCCTACGACGCCGGTGACGAGTGCACAGAGTCTGCACCGCTGGCTACCGACGTCTTCGCAGCTGGTTACACGAAAGGGGCCCGGGCATACGACGATTAGTCTTGCAAGTTTGGGACTGGTGAACGTAATTAGGGAGTATCTTTTGGACGGAACTTTGCCGGAAACCGTGCAGGTGCATGATGTTGATCAGGTGGTGTTTGGGCAGGGGATCAGTGATGAGACGATTACCCCGGACCCGGTGTTTAATGGGAACTTTACAGATGGTGAGAGGGCGTTGCTTGAGGCGACGTATGCGGTGTTTCTGGCGTTTTTGAGTTTGCCATAGGGGTTGTTCGGCGGAGTGGAACTGGGCTGTTGGATGGTTGCATAGCGATGCATTGTATGATGTAGGGAAGAGGAATAGACTACTTGTATTTTTTTTTGAACTCGTCTCTGAGGGGGTTACGGCAGGTAGCAAGGTTACTGGTTGCTTGGAGGTCGTCGTTCCTTTCCTTCTCAAACGGCTTCAGCTTCTGCCGCAAACGAACCTGAGCCCTCCACTCCACCTCAAGTCACGTCACGTCGATGCAGAAATTTCTCCTAAGACATCCCAAGCACAGAGACCGCCAATGCCGCTTTGGAACCGGCGAGGTGCCCAGAGATGGAGTGGATGGTGCGTTGATACAACTGCATTCTTTGCAAAACGGCATGATGATGAGCACTGATGTCCATCTTCTCTACAGGTTGTCTTCCGAGTCTACGGCACTCAGCTTCACTTCATCAGGAAGCACAGAGCACAAGGGCCTGGATGATGGAGAGGATTGAAGGAGGAAGGATGGAATCGAATCCTGATGGCCTGGAGTGGTCTTTTCCCGGTGGACCCGATAGGAATCTACATTCCGCTCCCGGCCAGTTCCATCACATCCTCGACAGCCAATGCCGGGGGAAGACCTGTTATCAAGATGGTACCAGTGTCCTACCGACTAAGACTCTATACTATCATGCACCAGATGATAAGGGAGGGCCGGGGATATCTATAAAGCGGATGGCTCTCTACACGACTTCGATAGCAAGCACTCTTGCCCAGTGGCTGCTATTCGAGTCTACTGCCTGCCTTACCTGCTTGCTCGAAATGCTCGGCATGAATCGCCTCGAAGGCGCTCCCCTCCGCGCCGCTATCGTCGTTACCGGCGCATTCTACTTCACGCTCCTCGGCTACGACCAGGGCGTCCTGGGCGGGATCATCGGGCAGCCGCAGTTCCTTGATACAATCAACAACCCCAACGCCATTATCCAAGGCCTAGTCGTGTCGATCTTTGACGTCGGGTGCATGGTACGTCGGCCTCACACCCCTCTTCCCCTCCCCTGCTGCACATGCATGGTACGCGTCTAACCCGCCAGATCGGCTGCGCAATCTCCGGAATCTACGGCCTGGCTCTAGGCCGTCGGCGCGCGGTCATCCTGGGCTGCATGTTGATTGTCCTCGGCGGCGCGGGCCAAGCAGCCGTCTACCACATCGTGCAGCTGGTGGTGTTCCGCATCGTCACGGGCATCGGGCTCGGCATCGTCTCCTCGAATGTCCCCGTCTGGTTAGCGGAGACGTCGAAGGCCAGGAAGCGGGGGCAGAAGGTCGCTGTCCAGCTGTGTCTTGTTCTCACGGGGAATGTTACGGCTTATTGGGTGAATTATGGTATGCTATCTATCCATGCCCACTATTAGGGCACCGTACCTCGCGATATGTCAAGTGGCGACCGCTGACTGTCTGTTGGACGCATACAGGAATGGGCTTCACATCCGGCGAGGTCGTCTTCCGGATCCCCATTGCGTGGCAGTGCTTTTACCCGCTTGTTGCGATTGTCCTTGCTCTCGGGCTTCCCCAGTCCCCGTGTGTGTTGTACTACTGGGGCGAAGTAAACAGCGGGGATGAAGTGTTACGCCGGCTTTATGGGGGCACTGAAGGAGCAGACACTGCCCTGCCAGGGGATACGGAGACGAGTACTGCGCTCGCCGCAGAGCGCACCGAAATCCTTCGGGAAATCGCCTCTGAGCAGCAGCAGCAGCAGCAGCAACGGACGCCCACAGCCACAGCCGGCGCGAAGTCCCTCCTGCTACAGTCTCTGGGAGCACAGAATCGGGGCAGGCTGCTTCTCATCATTACCCTGCAGTCGCTGCAGCAGCTCGGTCAGCCTCCCATCCCATAGATCTATTCTTATCCTCTGCCACTGGCACTGGTGCTCCCATACTAACGCACCGCAGGCGGCTGTAACATAACCGCCTACTACCAAACAACCCTCTTCTCAACCTCCATCGGCCTCCCCACCAACCTATCAAAACTCCTCGCCGGCTTCTCAGCAATCTGTTTCCTCCTCGGCACCCTCCCCGACGTATACCTGATCGAACGGCTCGGCCGCCGCCGCCTCATGCTCCTCGGCTCCTGCGGCTGCTTCACAACAATGCTCCTCTTCACCGTCCTCCTAGCGCTAAACACCCCGTCTGCGTCATGGGGCGCCGTAGCCATGCTATTTTCATTCCAATTGTACGTCCCCTCCCATCTGTAAACCAGGGCTCCGTTCCACCTATTAACACAGCCCGCCTCCGCCAGCATCTACGGCTCCAGCTGGTGCTCCGTCGTCTGGGAATACAGCCCCGAGATCTCGCCCCTGCCGTTCCGGCATATCAATGCCTCGCTGGGCGTGTTGGCGCAGTGGGCCATGACGTTCCTGACGGTTATGATTGCGCCCGTGGCGATTGAGCAGACGCGGTGGCGGATATATCTCCTGTTTGTTGTTTGCAATTTTCTGCAAATTCCGTTTGGTGAGTTGGCCAGCACTTTCAGTGCAGTGCATACTTTCTGGCGGAGAAAGAGGTGTATTAACCGTGTGCAGCTTACTTCTTTTGCCTGGAGACTGCGGGGAAGACGCTTGAGGAGATTGAGGCGGGGTTTGCTACGGCTGCGTCTATATCTAGATATAGGCCGGATGTTATTGACGGCGTTGTCCAGGGGGAGCTGGAGGACGGGCAGTGGATCGACAGGATGCAACAGCTGGGGAAGCAGAGTTAGGTCTGGGGTCGCGACTGCCTTGCCTGACATTGAATCGTCCTGATGGTACCGTGCGGAAGGGAACTTGGAGGATACTGAACAACGACCCCCAGGCTAATCGTGGTTTCTGTCTGAAATCACTACCTTGACTTCTTTCCTGCTCTATATCCTCCTCCTCATAAACGAACTTTATATTCTGTCGCATGAGACACCATGTGGGTATCTATGCCGCTACAGTCATGACTGGTCGTGAATGCTTATCCATCTCCATGCATGGATACGTCTTGGGCCTCTGTACCTACAGTTCAACTTGTTCAAAAGTCTCTGCCGCCTGTCTGCATAATTCACCTCGACCCACCAACTGTCGGATGGTTTTAGTAGCGCAAAGTGACTCTCTGGTCAAGTGGGTTGTCCACGATACTCTATACTCGGCGGAGACCTGTAGTCATCTATCAACCCAATATCCAGCGATTTCTCTTTCTACTGGAACTACAGTACTAGCCACTATCAAGCCGCCATAGTGTGTTTATCCAGCCGAAAGTAGTTACCTGCAACTGATGAGTCAAGGGGCGACTGGCCGGGATTGACTCCCAGCAGCCTAGAGGAAAAGAAAAAGTTAAAGGGTCGAGTCATTCCCTCGCCGCGTTTTCTTCGATTGTTCAAGGTTCGCCCATCTTCCTCGACTTACAACCATGGGGTCCAAGTCCAGCAAGAGCAAACCGGAAGCCAGTGTGGACGGCGAGGCTGCACTGACGGACTCGCGCGCAGTGAAAGCAAGCAGTGGCCCGCAAAGCCAGGACAAACTGGATGCGGACGCAAGGTCTACCGACCTCGAGTCGGACTCATCTCCTGGCTCGTACGCATTGTTGGAAGACCTGCGCCTATCGGACGCTGGGGGTGCCCCTGTCCCTAGTTGGTCTCGGGTCTCTGCAATCCTCCACCACTCGCTAGTACAAGCCATAGGAAAGGTGCGAGACGGCGTCAATCCCGAAACGCTGCAGGTGCTTGTCGAGGAATATGGGCGGATTGTCAAGCTTCCTATCGCGTTCACGAAGCCGGGTGACGTCCTGCAGTGCGCAGAAGACTACAGACAATGGAATGGCGGCCGAGACAAGCCGGACTCGGAGACTAGCCTTGTTGTGTTTCGGATGGAGAAGGGATGTGGTTTTGAACAGGAGTGCTGGTCTGCTAAAGCTGTTATGTGTGAGTCATTCCTATTTCCGTATATGGTTGTCTTGCGAGGCGCGTTGGAGAATACCGGTAACCGGTCTTGCAGCCATAATCAAACACAGTCGGGAAAAGAGCCCTCCCAGTGCTGGGCTTCATGGGATTCTGACGGATGGATTGCAATGGGTGTTTTTGTACTTTGGTGGGAATAACGAGGTTCGAGATTGCTTTGTCTCCGTCGATGCAAGGCTAACTGGAGCTGGATAGTGGTCTGAAATCGAACTGCAATGGCTTGATGGCCATCAGAAGGCTATTGTCAGTCAGGTCAGCAGCATAATGAACAATGCGGTTTCGTTTGGCCTGTTGCGCATGCAAGGCTGGTATCCGTTGTCATCGGCAGGTGTTTCTTCCCAGGTACATAGTGGTTAGTACTTAAGCTCCTCTCCCAAATCACCTCAAGCTAATTCCTCCCGAAGATTCCATCATGCCTTGGTCTGAGAGACTCGAGCAGAGGGCGAAGGACGTCTACCGCGGCCTGCATCACTCCCCGGACCCCGAATTCGAGGCCAAGCTGAAGGACTTCATCGCCCGTGCCCGCCAGGAGCGCGATGCCGAGAACCAAGAGCGAGAGAGGGCGGCTCAGGAGAATAAGAAGAAGCCGGCGGAGAAGAAGGACTATCCCACCAAGGCCGTGACGGACCTGGACCCCGGCGAAGTCCATGCGATCTTCGGTCTACAGGACGACAGGGAGAGTCCCGCCGATATCTGGGAGATCCGTCCGGGGGAGGAGCGCAAGCTGTCCGAGCACGCCAGTAAGTTCTTGTCCTGTCTGTTCACAGCTAGGATCTAACTCCGCGATCAGAGAAGATGCTGGCCGACCACGATCTCCTCTTCAACGGACGAAGGTGGAACAAGGCCGATGTCGAGGCCGAAATCCGATCCCGCATCGCCACCATCCTTGTCTCCATCTTAGCAGAGATGAAACGTCAGGATCTTGCAGGTGCACATGGACAGGCCGATCACCGCTCCTCGGCCCAGAGCAACTCGTATAAAAACCTGCACTGGCAGTACGAGACCGCGCTAAGTATGCCGTGGAAGCTTCTGGACGGCAAGATCTACGACCTGAGCGGCCAGCTGGACTACTACTTGCTGTACGGCAGCCACGAAGAGCTCGAGACCAACCTCGTAATAGTCGAGGCCAAAACCTTGGGCGGGAGTGGTCCTTGCGTGTACCAGGCTCTCTCCTACATGGGTATGTGCAGATTTTTCGTAGCTTGTCCAAGGTACTTCCTTGGTCTGGTAACAGAGGCTGACACTTACACTTAGCGATGCTACACCATGCGCGCAAGAAGACAGGGCGACCCGTGAACCCGATCTATGGAATAGCGACAGACAGTTATCTGTGGACTTTTCTACGCCTCGATGCTAATGCGAGGGTAAGACTGCCTCAGGACCTGTTTAGGCACCCCTACCCAGCGGCGTTGATAGAGTCCCTTGCTAACTGACTATGCCCGGAGCAGGTCCTGTACCATTACCTGTACACCAACGCGAACGATGGCGAGAACAGGGTTGTTTCGTTGCTGCATAGGATTTTGGGACTGGCCGCTGAGCTTTGAGCTCTCTCCGGTATCGAGACCAAGTAATGCTCGGACTTCTCAGGCCACGGTCGAGGATATGGCGGATGGGGCTGATGTCTGGATCACGGGAACCCGGTAGCCCTAACTTCCTTGACTCTAAGCCATCTGCCTGGTCTACTAGAACTACTATCGGACAGTAACAAAGTCGTTGTCGGATGAGTAACCGGCAATGAATCTCTATATGCCCTAGTACTTCTGGTGTGTATACATGCGACCGATGCACCTAGGGAGGGTATCTCCTAAACAAGCCCTAACCACGCAACGCCCCAACCACCCCTCATCAACCCATCAAACCCACAACCAACCAAAGAACCCCCCATCCATGCCATGATCCAATCACTCCCCATCAACCGGAACCGCCACATCATTCCCCACATTCCCAACCCTCCCCCTCGTGCCCCCCAGACACCAACAAGTCCCCGGCGTCTGGCCGCCCGTCCCCTGAACATTAAACGTGGCCCCGACATCGCTGCGCCCCTGGAACCAGTTCATCGTGTTGCACAGCCCCAGGCACTCGTCGAAGGAGGACAGAACGACCGACGCAAGGGTCTTCTTGCTGCTTCCGCTGAAGTCGCTGTCGTAGTAGATGCGGTATTTCTTGGAGCCGAGAGACTGCGTTGTGAGCGTGTTGTTTGCGGTGGGGCAGGGGGTGGAGGGGGTGGAATCGAGAGAAGGAGAGGAGGAGGAGCTTGAGGAGGAGGAGGGTGTTGCTGAGGCGTATATCGTTGTTGTCGTGGCGTTGTTTGGGAGGTCTAAGTCCGAGTCTGCGTCCGAGTCTGACGCCGAAGCTGAAGCTGCCGTCTTATCTGAGTCTGTTGCCCTCCATTAGCATCACATTTACTCTACTTAACCTCAGCAGCAAACTGAATCAGACCGCATACCCCTCCCCGACAACCCAACTCCCAGCCCAACCGCCAACCCCGCAATCACCAGCACCGCAGCCCCGAGCACAACCCAATACCACAGCATTTTCTTCTTCGGCGGGGGCGGCGGTAGCTCCATAGATTGCGAATATCGATACCCCGGCCCCTGGCCCTCCAGGCACACGGTCTCCAGGCCCGGCTGTGTATGCCGGGCTGGCGCGGCCTCTTTGAAGGAGTCGTCGACGCTTGTTTGCGTTTGCGTTTCAAGCTGGGTCATGCTCATTTTGGTTGTGGTTTGTAAGATTCATCACCGAGATGGAGGAGAGAAGGGGGAAAGAAAAGGAATGTAATGGCGCGGTGGGTGGTTAGAAGTATCTAATGCGTGAACGAGGGTAGCTGCCGACTGCGTCAAACTCCTGGGGCTATTCAAGAATAGATTGGAGAGCTTGCTTGAAGAGGTCTGATAGGCTGGCTTTTAGCCTTTGAAACAGGGTCTACCTTTCCCCTGCAGATGGGTTGATGGTTGTTAAGCGCCGGCGTGTGCTGTGCCGCTGGGGCGGGGTCCCAACTACATCAGCTAACCAAGAGGCTTAGGCAGGGGCCTCATTTGAGAACTAAGCCAGCTTGGCGGCACTTGGTCTTTCCTATATCTACTTATTCACGAAGCCCGGCTACTGTTTAATTGGTCAGGATGCAGTCCGCATAGGGATATCAGCCCTAGCCCCGACATCTGGGACGGACCTAGAAAATAGAAAAGACTATACATCCTTCCACTTGAGAACAGCCTTGACCACAGACCCGTCATCTAATCCAGCCAATGCCTTTTTGAAATCGTGCGCCTATCATTTTCGGTCAGTCCTGTAGCCAAGAGCTGGAACAAGAGATTGGGCTGATGAACGCACCTCAAAGTAACTAATTAGCTTGTCGATCGGGAACCGGCCCTCGCGGTACCACTGGATCAGTTTTGGAATTGCCTGCTCGTCCGTTAATTTCTGTTGTCCTTCGCAACGGGGGCTGGATACTCACCTCGCTCGGTATACAATCGCCCTCAATACACCCAATGACGGCCCTACCGCTCTGCACATATCTCCGTTAGCAGAACCCCATGTTCTTCAGTGAAAATGACATACGTTGATATGCTGGACCACGCTAACCCCCAGCTCATACTGCATCGGCGTGACCCCAATAAGCACAATCTTCCCCCTTTGCCTCAGACTCTTCAAGCCGTCCTCAATGAGCGGAGGCGCCCCCGTCGTATCAATAACTGTCGAAACGCCATTGGGGAAGATCTCGCGAAGCGCTTTGTTAAGGTTAAACCCCGGCGGCGACGTATCGATCGTATGCGTAGCGCCCAGCTCTTTCGCAAGCTCCAGCCTCGACGGAAGACGATCAACGCCGATAATCGCTTTGTGAGGGTGAAGGGCTGCAGTCTATGAGCATGACATTAGCATCCCATCAAAAAGAATCAGAGACTGAGGTGGAAGGAATGCCCACCATCAACGCCGCAATTCCCACACTCCCCAACCCCAGCACAACAAGCACCGTATTCGCATCCGGCCGCGCAACATTCTCAATCGCCCCCATCCCCGTCTGAAACCCACACCCCAGCGGCGCGAACAGCGCGAGCTCGTCGTCGCTCTGTAGCAGGTCCTTCGCGTTCACGATGCATGCCCCGTCGACGATGCTGTACCGCGCGAAACTCGACTGCCCGAAGAACCGCGAGTAGACCTCTTCCCCGTCGCCACTGTTCCCGTTACCGGTAGAGGATGTGTTTGTGTTGGTGATGGTGACATGCCCCTTCCGCCCGCCATAATTCTCCTTCGCGAACGCGTCGCAATAGCTCGGGTGTTTTTCTTCGCACTGCTCGCATTTCCCGCAGCTGTAGAACGATAGCAGGACTGGATCCCCCTCCACCACGCCCGTGACGTTCTTGCCGACTTTGCGCGCGTACCCGGATCCTGTGGTACACGCTTGTTAGCACTCCCCCCTCTCTCCCCCAAATAGAAAGAAACTGTGGCAGACGCACCCTCATGCCCCATAACCTTCGGATACAAAACGCCAACCTGGCCCGGCGGCACCGCAGACAGCACAATGTCGGTGTGGCAGACGCCGCTCGCGACCATTTCGACCAGGACCTCGTTGTCGCCGGGGGCATCGGAGACGGCCACGTCCTCCAATGCCCAGTTTAGGGCTGTGAAGCGCGGGTCGCGGGCGATGATTGCTTTTGTGGCTGGCATTGCAGCGGTTTTTCCTGGAGATAGGGGATTGTTAATTGAGAGGATGAAAATGGGAGTTGGAGAAGACCCCTCACTAGTGTTGCCTACTCCACCTGCTCGGTTGACATGGCGGGGTGACAGTTACTAGGAGTGGGGTGGTCCCTGCGGATGATATTGATTGTTGATTATTGAGGGTCATGGAATGGTTGCTGATTTGTTCATGAACTATCCATGCAGATGCAATGGCCATCTACACTACTTAGACACCCTATTCTGCAGAGTACAATGGATCCCTCTAGTTCACGAGTTAAGACGATGGATGGATAAGCTTGCGGATCAGCAGTATAACAAGCGGAACTATCCCGCTGTGTATCCGCGACATCAATGAATTGGACATCACGTCAATTGTTTTTGCCATAAAATATACGCAGCTAAGGAGACTATGTAGGTGATTCCGCCCTACAACTTGGGTACATCAAGCCTATACCACTGTCAGCAATCCAGACTCTCATCGGACCAAATCAAAGGGGAGAAAGGACGTACTTGATATGCACACTCTTTGCCTCCGTGTATTCCAACAGCCCATAAAGCCCGAGTTCGCGTCCCTGCCCACTCGCCTTGATCCCCCCAAACGCCGTATTGACCTGCGGCAGGAACGGCGAGTTGACCGCGACGCCACCGCACTCCAGGGCACTCGACACGCGCAGCGCGCGGTCGATGTTCGACGTATACACGGACGCTGGACTCGTCAGCACTCACTCCCACATATAACAAGCAACGGAAGGGGGAGAAAAGCATACCAGCAAGCCCGTAAACGCTCCCGTTCGCAAGTCGAACGGCCTCCTCCTCCGTCTCAAACTGCTGGATTACCATGACAGGCCCGAAGATCTYCTCCTTCACAATCGGGCTCTCGGGGTCCGGGTTGACGAAGATAGTCGGCTTGATGAAGAAGCCCTTGTCGCCTTTTCGTTCGCCGCCGGTCAGCAATGTAGCGGTTTTCTTGCCGATGGCGATGTAGGACATTATCTTGTCGAATTGCGCTTTGTCGACGATGGGGCCGTACGTTGTCGTTTTGTCGAGCGGGTCGGTGCCCATGGTTTCGGAGGTAGATTCGAAGACGGACTTGATGGCTGCCGTGAATTTTTCGAAGAGCGGTTTTTGCACGAGGACGCGGGATGTTGCTGTTCTTGTATCAGTTTCTGTTCTGGTGAAGACAAGGGGGATGGGAAGGCTAGGGCTGGTATGGATATGGAGAGACGTACCAACGCAGACCTGTCCCGAGTTAAAGAGAAAGCCGCAGACCCTACCATCATTAGCCCACTTCACTCGACACCACCGCATAGTTCAAAAAGGGAAAGCATACCCCCCCAAAGCCTTCTCAAACTCCACATCCCCAAACACAACCGCCGGACTCTTCCCCCCAAGCTCCAGCGTAACCTTCTTAAGATTACTCCTGGTCGCCAGCTCCTGCACAGCCCGTCCACCCCCAACAGACCCCGTAAAACTGATCTTCGCAACCCCCATATGCCCCGCCAGCGCCGCCCCGGTCTCCGCACCCCCATTCACAATCTGGACCACGCCCGCCGGAAACCCGGCCTCAACAAACAGGGCGCCCAGCGCCAGCGCCCCAAACGGCGCCTTCTCGCTCGGCTTGAAGATAAAGCAATTCCCCGCTGCAATGGCCGGCGCGATCTTCCACCCGATATACAGGAACGTTGCGTTCCAGGAGGCGATGCCCGCACACACGCCCAGCGGCTCGTGCCGCACGATCTTGTACACCCCGTTGCTCTCGGGGTAGGACTCGCCGGCGAGTTTGTCGGTCCAGCCGGCGTAGTCTGTTCATGTATCATCAGCTTCAGGGATCGTCAGAGGGATTGGGATTGGGAATGGGTAAGTGGACGTACACCTCCACACCTCGACCATATGCGCGATATCAAACTGCATTGTCGGGGAGACGGGCTTGCCGGTTGGCAGGGACTCGAGGATCGCTAGACGCTCTGCATCGCGCTCGACGAGGTCCGCGAATCTCAGCATGCATGCTTGTCGCTGCGCGGGGGTGAAGGATGCCCAGCTGGTTTTGTAGGCGGTTCTTGCGGCGGACACGGCGGTGTCGATGTCCGCGGGGCTGGCGGCGTGGGCGGAGTGGGGGATTGGGGATTCGTTGTATGGGTTTATCACGCTCAGGCGGGTGGGGGATGTGCTGTCGATGTACTGTCCACGAGACGAATTAGCGAACGTTAGCTGGTGGGTTGCTGGTGGTTAGTATTCGTAGGTATGGGTGGCCCACCTGGTTGTTGATGAACAGCTGCGTAGGGAAATCGGGGAGGGATGGGGTGGCCATTTTGACAACAAGCAATGCGCTTGAATGCGACAATCACTCGAGATTCAAAGATTGTAAGACGCACCCGTGTCCTCGAGGCATCGTCGACTTATAAGCAGGCGTGTTATACTAAACGCTTGGCAGTGGAACGAATTCCGCGCCGGTGCAGACGCCGTTCCGCTCCATTCCGAGCCATCTTATCTGGTGAGACAGCAGTAAGGAGCTAGTAATGGAGTAGGCTAATATACTCTGCGTTGATCAGGCCTGGATAAGGGCGAATAGCCAATTGATCCGGAAATGTGCGGATGTAGGACTTGCTAGGACGCGAAGGTGCCATAAGCTGACGTCCATTCATGTAAGGCCTCCTTTTATATCTGATTAGTGATAGAGGCTGTTCCGTACGTTGAGTAATGAGTTGAGGTCCGGAGTATTCGCGGTAATCCATGAGCGTAGATGGGCCCATCCTCATATGTATATCAACACGAAACTACCTAAGCACCGCTATGATGATTATGTATATCCACCGAAAACACGGCGTGGCGCCAGATCTATTATACAACCCCAGCCTCCGGCTCTATATCGCTCACACCCTCCAGCCCCTCGTCCATAGCGTCCGGGTTCAAGTTCGCCACATCCGGAGCTACCCCTTCCTTATCTTGAGTGTCATGCGAGATCGACTTCCACCCGAGCGGCTCGGACTCTTCCTTGACGTATTCGGACATGGGGAACTGACACAGTTAGTTGGATGATGAGATGTTTCAGACGGGGACATACGTAGTGGTCGTTCTTCTTCATGGTGACCACCCACGGCACGTTATCGAAAGTGACCGCGCGAAGGCGGAAGTATGTGTTGTCTGGGATCTTCTTGACCTCCTCCACGAAGCGGTCGAGATCTGGTGTTGGGACGCCGTTGACGGCGGTGATGAAGTTGGTGGGTGAGAGGCCGTACTGGTATGCCGGGGATCCGCGGCTCTGCGTTCATTAGCATGTATTATTAACAAAAATGGTAGGCGAACATACCCTTGCGCTGACATAGATTTCGCTGTGCAGCTTGGAGATCTGCTGGCGGACGGCGTGGTGTGGCCTCTGCAGCACAGCACCACAGAAAACGACCGCTCGGTCGGTCTCTAGATCTTCCGTCGACACAGTAGGCACCTGGATCTTCATTTCCTCGCCATTGCGCACAATCAGCGCCTCTAGCATCTCCTTCTCGTACATGATGTCCAACTCGGACACGCGAGTGATCAGCTGTCCGTCCAGTGTGAGGATGATATCACCCTCCTGGAAGCTGTCGCCTGTCGACTTGAACTCTGGCGGTGGGCAGTCAACCTTGCGCACCATGAACAGCTGGTGGCGAGCCGGGTTGGCCTTGGCCACCTTCTCAATCCACTCATCCGAGACTCCCATGATGCGCGCCTGGCTCATCTGCACAACGTAGCTCTCCATGTTCAAGATCCGCAGCTTCGGCAGGACGCCTTGCTGGATTTTGCTGACAACCGGCAGCAGCGATGGCGTCGCGAATCCGAGATGGTATTCAACATCCTTGTGGGAGTTTGGCGTACGTTCACCAAGGTAGTTCAGCCAAAGAGATTGGACAACGCCGTCTTCGCCAACCAGGACACCGTTCGAGCATTGTCCACTCAACCCGGTATCTACAGTCACCGCGTCAAGGTTGATCGCACGGTACCTCGGTGCCGAAGCGTTGGCCGGAATAGAAACCGTCGTGATATCAGTTACAGCCGTCTTGGCAACCACGATGCGGAAGTTCTGGTTGAAGCCGACAAAGATAGTGTCCTGTCCTTGTTTGATAAACTCCGTGCTGAGCTTTGCGCTCTGGACAGGGGCTTGTACCAGGGAAGGGTCGTATTGGATGATACAGTAGTTTTGCAAAGGATGAAGGAAGACGACCTTCGCCGTGACAATGATCGAGTCGGCGACGGTCACGTTGATATCGCAGAGGTTGTAAGGGACGATAGCACGTGAGACAACGACCAAGCCCTTGTCGGCATCGACGACAAGACCAAATCCAGTCTTCTTTGCCTGAGGGAAGCCATCCAGCTTCAACGGCATCGTGCAGGATACACGAACAAAACTGCGCACAATCTCAGCGGCGGCGGGCTGGCTCACACCATCAAGCTGGATGAAGTCAGCTTTTCTTGGGACCGGCGTCACAGCCTTGATGGGATCGGCAAGATCAGAGAAATCCCAGAGGCCGCTCTCGTCGTTTCGGACCGCCAGTCGCATCTTCGGATGCCAATGGCGGTCGATGTACACAATGCTCGTTCCGCGAGTGTGTAGGTCGCGGATGTGTCGGTACGAAATCACGACGCGAGATCGATCGGGAATTGTCTTCATGACCTCAACAAACTCATCGAGATTTCTCGTTTTTCGCTTATCCACAGAATCAATAAGCCATCCCGAGAGGGTGTTTTCCAGTTTGAAAGAGCCCGCTGCTTCACACACATAGACACCCTTGGTTGCAATGGCGTAGAGTCGCGCCTGTTGGTAGGATAGGTTATGGAACGTTCCGCCAGCGACGGTTACGAACCGGTCAGGCGTAATAGCATGCAGGTCGCCGACATTGCATTCAACTTCCACATCTTGACCGCCTCTCTGTACCAACAACTTTACCGACTGTCCGACGCTGGAATCGAGGATGTCGTCAAGACGAACAAACTTGGTGAGTAGCTCCCCGTTGACCTGCAAGAGCACATCTCCCTCCAGGATCTTTCCATCCGCGGGGCCTTCAGGCAGGATGATCTCAGCAACCAGCATGCTCGTCTCAGTGGGAGCCGCCTTGCGCACCGCCGCTTCCCACTCCGGAGTCAAGCCCAGACGCCGGCACTCATCAAACGGTTTCAGAATCCACTGAGTCTGAATGGTTCCACGAGTGACTGGTTCTCCGCGACGAATGCACTCCAGGGCCCTGAGGGGCCTGTCCAGCGGGAGAAAATAATCGGTCGCGGCTCCGTCTGCACGACCACCAGCCTGCAGGGCAATGGCATTTCCCTCAATATTGACCACCGGACTTCCGGAACTTCCGCCGCTAGCTGCAGCGGCGGCCTGAATATAATTGGTGTTGAAATCACTGTAACCCTCACCATATTCGGGCGCATTCCGATCAAGTCGACTGATGACACCAGACAGGATGCTCAGTTTTTCTCCCGCATCGTTACCGACAACCCGGATCTCCGAGCCCACGCGAGCTCCATCGGGCTGCAGCTTCAGCTCTCTCAGTTTCATGTGACGGATTGCTTTGGGGTCGAACTTGAGCAACCCGAAATCGTGGACGGGGTCTCGATACACGGGGTAGACGTCGCACTATCATGTTACGTTAGGTCTGGTCATACTCTAGGCGTACGAGACTCACCTCCTCATGGTTATCAAAGATGACGTATCCCCAGAAGGGACCGGGACAGACAACATGTCGGTTGGTAAGGATATATCCACGCTCTGCATCAACCACAAATCCAGTAGCCTGACTGCTCATCGACAGCTCCGTGTCGAACGAGCAAGTCTGACAGAAATGGATCGAGACGACACTCTTGACAACCTCCTCAATTGTAGCCTGCCACTCCGGCGAATCCGCCTGCGTCGGCCCGATCGCCATCAACGGGCCCAGATCTTCTTCGTCCTCCACATCGTAGACGGTCCCGTTGGCAGGGGTAGAGTCGCCAGGGGTGAGTGTTGAGTTTTCGGGCTTCAGATGCTTCACCGGCCGCTCCGCCGCCGCGGAGATGGAGTTGCGCTTGCGTTTCGCGACGCCGTCCCCATTCATATTCGTGGTTGTATCGTTCACGGTCCCGCGGGTGTTAGGGTCGGAGTCCGTGGGCAGTCGGGAAAGCGTCGACCGGGTGGGAGTTTTGCTGGTAACACAGAGATCGGGCGTTGCTGCGGCGGCTGAAGATGACCGGCGGAGCTGAGTCGGGGTCGGTTGCCAGCGCGCAAAAGGGGCGCGGCTGAGCAGGGTCGGCAGAGCAGTTTTATTTGAAAAATACCGCGAGAGGCTTATTCTCGACGAAAGCGAAAACTGACGCTGACAAGATAGCGCGGGCAATGCTGCAGAAACAAAAGGCGCAGCAGCGGCGAGAGCAGAGGTGGAGTTAGTAGCAACGCTTGGGCACCTTCTGTTGGCCAGAAGCCAACAAGACATTCACAAGGCTCCAGCAAAAAGACAAGAGCAAACAGCAAAGGAGGTCGGACAGCGAGAGGGCAATAAAGGAGGGTACTGGACTGGTTGAGAACGAGGCTGACGACAAAAGTCAGGCGAACTCACCTGGGTCGGGAACCTTGAAGGCCCTGGGCGGAGCCCGAGCAGGCGCCGCATGAGCCTCAATGATTGGGCCATGGCCCCCTCCTCCTGCAAACATTGTCAGGCCAGATGACCGAGCTTCAGGGATACGGACGAGCCTTGCTCGTTTTACGTGCGAATAATTATGATTCTGCGAATGGGATCCAGAGTGACATGCCCGTCGGTCTCGCGCACGGTCCGCGTACATGAATTCTGTCAAGTTCTCGACAGTCAACGACTGCTGCACAAAATAGATGCTATGTACAAATCTAAGCTGCTCTTCTAGGTAGATATTTCAACCGTTCAAATATCCTGTCTTCAGATATCCTGCTCAACTATATGTCAGGAGGCCAAAGTCATATACACTTTTGACCTAAAAAGTCCCGGCCGTACAAACCAAGTATAGCGAGATATGCACAGATAGTTGCCCGGCGCGTTGCGTCGTTAAGGACGTGAGTCCCGTAGGGTACGACCGAATGACGGAGTATGACCAAAAAGCCTTAAAGTTGGGCCACCAATTTCAAGAGGCACCAAGGCGCAGGACTTCGGTATCCCAATATTCCGGCGTTCAAGTTGATTATTCCAAGCGTGCAAAACGCGGTCCTAAAGACTCGCTCACACAACGTTTTCAGAATTGGGCGATAGGCCAGGTCCTCCATTCCCTTGAGCAGCAGGTTGATTGGGGTTCGTTGTCCCTTGCGCAGCATTCGGGAACAACTGGTTCAACTTGGTGTAGAGGTCATTGATGGCCGGCAGGTTCGGGGGCGGTGTCATGATAGCGGGTGCTTGAGGGACAACGCCTCCAGACTTTTTGCCCTTGTCTGCCACAGTAGCGAGGTACCCGAGGTTGGCTTGCAAACGGCGCATGCAGTTAACGTACTCGGGGGCCCGTTGTTTGTCGGACGATTCCGAGGTCGGCGACGGGTTCGATTCTTGGGATCCCTGCTGGGCTGGAGGACCGCCTGCTTTGCCTGACGTTTGTAGATTGATCGCTTCCTGTAGCAACATCGAGTTTATCTCCAAAAGCACCGAAACGCGTTCCTTTTCCCGCGCCAATGCTGCCGGCGACTGGACTGCTGGGGATTGAACGGCCGGGGCGGTAGGTTGAGCCGGAGCCTGTTGGGCCATGACCGGTTGCTGAGCAGGTGCCATCGTCTTCGCCAGGCCCGTAGTCATATTCTGCTGGAAAGTCTGCGCTTGAGTCGCGGGGATGTTCGCGGAGGTTGTTGGTTGAGGGAAAGCACCGGTGACGGGAGGCTGGGAGAATGGGGTCGAGAAGTTCGCGTGAGGTCCTAAAGGCACAAGGCAACACGTCAGCGGCTTTTATTGCATTTAATGACGTTCGAGAACAAAAGCGCGCTTCCACCGCCGGGGCGATATTGCGCAATGGTCGCTGCTCAGGGGACACGAGAAAAAGAAAATAACAATGCAAGCGTACCTGGTGATTGTTGGGTAAAAGCCGGCGGCATCATAGCTCCACCAGGTTGCAGTGGTACAGCACCGAAAGACGGCTGAGAGGGGGCATTCGACTGGGGAAAGGAGGGCATCTGATTCGGATAGTACGGAAACTGCTGCGGATTGCCCTGCGCAGGGACAGGGTAGCCCGGGTTGTGCTGCATTGGATAGCCGGAAGCGTTGGGGTCCATTGTAGTATCGCGGACTGGAGCCTGGAGTCTTGGAGGCGCAAGATAAGAATAGCGCGTTTAATGATAAATAACAGTCGTTAATTAAGAGTCCCGTTGCTCCTGCGGTGGGCGGAACCCGACTCGACGTCGAAGCGCGTACGGCCGAACAAAGGGGAGACCAGCAGATCGTCTGACTGGGGGTTTCAAGTAGAGAATGCAGGAAAAAGAAAGTCGAGTTGATGATTGGTTGCAGAACGAGCGATGGTGTCAAAAAGAGTGAATCAGCCTGATAGAAGAGATCGGGGCAAAAGAGATTTGCTGGTCGATCAGCCTGGGGCCGTTTGCGCAAGCAGACTAATGCAATGGGCTTGCTCGGGCGATGGGAGACGAAAGAATGAATGGGCAGATAGTTTACAGCATAATATTGGAGATAGTGTACAGTTCGGTCAACAGACAATAATGGGCAATGAGCAACAATGGGGAATCTGGGTAAGAAAAGTGCGGAGGGTCAGGTGAGCCTCTTCGTGGCTGTCTGTGGTATTGTGACAATGTTATATATACGCCTCCGTACTTTATGCTTATACTTTATGCTAAGACAGCTGTGATGACTGCGTATCAGGGTGTATATATTACATACACTCATCCACACTCGCAGCTTCAGCTCCTCCTTCCCCGTCTCTCTCTTCTGTCATCGTCCTCTGCATCGTTTTCGGCCTCAATGCAGCAATGCGTCAGGCAGGTTGCCCGAGTCATGTTGACTTTCTACTCTTGACTCTTTCACATCGGAAAACTCAGTGCAACCGCTCAATGCATAGATGGCAAGGGTGACAGTTGATCTGAACGCCCCAGAACCTTGCCTTGCACTGGTACATACCTTTTCGTAATCTGAGGTGCTCGAGCCTTGAGGACCCGTTGGAACACTAGCGTTGAAGTACTTTTGCTCTCCTTGGCTGTTCCCACCGTATGATAGGTAGAGAGGCTGAAAGCCGCATCCTTGCCATCCATGACTGTGGCGTTGTTATCAAATATCCATGATCCCTACGATCAATCGCGTGGCAATCACCTATTTTCTGCTCAAGAATACCCTTCGCGAGCCGGTCACTGTCTCAATGTTATCAAAATGGGGCTGAGGTCCCACCTCAATACGTTCGACCCTCTCCACGAGATTCCTCTGCGCACTGCTAACCGGTTATCAGAGGAATCTCACACCAAGGCCGAGATCTTGAATTCAGTTCACTGTCCTCGGAGGTCTACTCTCGGAGAGATAGGCTTTTGTCCGGCTGATCCGCCACAATGATTGACGCGACCAGTCATATGTCTCCAGTTAGCCGATATGCATAGTTAATTGTCATGCATACATCCAACGTCGACAGATCAGACGCTAGGGCTCAACGATGAAACAACCATACAATGGGTTGCTTGATTTTCCCTTTGCAAGACGCAATATGTTCGTCACGTAATTGCGCCCAATTGCTCCATCGCTACTCGCCCGGCAGGCAATTTCCTCCAACAGTTGGCAATCAACATTGTCTTATGTGAACGATCGGCGGGCTATGGAAAGCCGGCTCTTTCATTTGATAAAATACTTCATCATTTTGGTCAGAAATAAGCTTTGACTCTGCTCAGATTCTTTGAAGGACTAGCCTTCACTGCATCTTTCGGATCATACAGTTCCGCCTCCGCATATCTCTCTTCGAGTTTCTCGCCGTACCCATGTGGATGCCAGTCTCGCGGATATGCCGGTTCTCATTCCGGTCCGCTAACTTGATGTCCGAGTTGCTCTAGATTCACGGAACCAGGTCAGGTCTGCGCGGGCGTTTTCCCGGGGTTTGATTGACGCTTTGTTCTCGTTCTCCAGGTCAGTGGTCGCGAAGCAAGGGTCCATCCAAGATGGGACATATCATCTATGGGAAACTCTATTAACCCAAGATGACACGAAATAATAATGTCAAAAGGCAAAATACGCTGGAAGGAGTCGATGAACCTTGAATCGACATGTATTGTTCCGCTTCTCCGACTGTGAGTGCCTGAGACCCGTCGGCCCTCATGCGCATTCGATCTGATGGCAAAATTGGAACGAGACCACCTTGCTCGAAGTCAGCAAAGCGTGCACTACGGAGTTCTTTGCCCCGATATACTCGCCTCTCGAAAACATCATTTTGAAACCCACTCTTTAACCTTTGACGACTGCAGTGTAGCTCTGTCCGCGGCTATACCTCAATCTCACACGTTAGCGCTGGCTATGCAACTGGTCGAAATACCACTGGCCTCTAAGCCTCCACAATGCCAACCCCGGTAGATCCTCAGTGCGGATGTAAAAATAAATCTTGGGTGCATTAGTCTGGGGCATCAGACGCACCGAGGTTCCATGATCCTGGTCTATGGACCCCCAGAGTCCCGCCAAATTTGCACTATTGTTGTGGCAATATCCTTATTCTAAGCTCTCGCAGCAGGCAACGATAGGTAGTCGACACTCTCCTTCCATCTCGTCTCGCCAGAAGTACCAACTGTCCGAGTGCACGAACCTTATACAGTTGTTTATCTCTTCTATGGGCGTCTCGCCATGCTATAACGTGCGGAGACCAAAGACTAATAGTGGGTATTAGGATTGAACGTCGTTTTTTCTTTTTATCACCATTTTACTTGTTGATACTCGTTTCGCGTCTTCTTAAGGCGGCCAGATCCTCTATGCTTTCTTCTCAAATCCAGGCTATTCCAACATCAAAACTTCTCTACAAAGTTCTCTACTGGGCATTCTCACCAGCTGGCTCAGTTATCAATATGGTACGCTGCCATATCAACACCGCGGATGCACAAGGCTGACCACGTTCTAGTCCCGACGCCCACCCTCAATGGACGGGGCCTTGAACAGCCTGGCCTCCCATCATTTTGCACTACTCTATATTGACGAATGTGGCAAACTGCGCTTCGAAGCCTCCCCGTCGATTGCCAATGACGCCCACTCAATACTGTCCTCGGAAGTGACCCAGTTATTCCTAAAGGCAGTCACCGGGTCCGAGAATGGGAGCAGGGCTGGTAAGTAGCCCATACCAATTGTCCAAGAAATAGCTGACTGTGCAGGCTCTGAATCTAATCTCGACCTGCGAACTGGGCGGAGTTCGTCCTCTCCAGATTCTCCTACGTCCAACTCTAGCCCCAGTTCCTTCATGTGAGTCTTCAGACTGCTTGAAAATCCTATCAGACGTCTAACAAACCTAGCTCTATGCCTCTAGACACAAGCCGGAAGCGCAAGCGAGGAGCACACGAGTACGTGATGCCAATGAGCATCACCTGTCATCCGCGAACCATGCTTTCAGTCTCGAACGAAAGCCTTCTGCAGAAGTACTACGAGAAGGCATTTGAGGCTCTGCAGCAGGTAAACTGTCGCATTCTAGCCAAGGCCTATATCAGACTTGTTGAACCACGGAAGCAAGTGAATTATCCATACAACGGCCACAAGGTCGTTGCCGGTGTTTCCCAGCAGTTTGATCCTGAAGAGACAAGACCTCCCTGGTGGCCTGCGAGTGCGGGAGTGACGCATAAAGAACCAGACCACCTCCTGAAGCCGGGTAAGGCTTCCAAACGAACTTCTCATAAGCAATGCTGATCATCGCAGAGCGGATTCGCCTCCTCGTCTACATCCTGTGCGAACTCCGTGATAGCCACGGCATCTGCGTCGAAAAGCTCAGGGAAGCCGACCAAGCCATCCGCCGCCAAATCGCGCCCCCTGAACGTCTTCAGATCTTGGATGAGATCTACCGGGTCCGCGGGGAAGAAGAACGTTACCTCGAAGGCCGCTCCGGTATGCCGTACCTTGTCGTCTTGATGCCAGTCACTAACACCCGGCAGACGCCCAAACAGTTGTATGCGTCTCCCGCGTCCATCTTCCAGACATGCCAGACACCCAAACATCTTTCTACTCACCAGCCAACTCAATACCCATGTCCGACACATACCGCGATGACGTCCCGAATCTGGAGTCTCATACCTCCGTCTTCTCTTCTTCTCTTTCAACCGGTGACACTCTTGTTCGACGAGAGTACGCAGCAACTCCAACCCCCATCACCCCCGTTTCCATGCCGGCAGCCTCAACTACCTGGGAGACATATTCCTCCACGATCCCAGTTTCTGCCACATTACCACCAATCAACCCATCCATAAGACACCCCGGCACAGAACATACCTCCCCTTACGCTCTTGAGTATCCCACACCACCGACGTACGGCTACCACCAGCCGGCACCAACCCTTGAAATGCAACCGTTCTCTATGGGTTACGCAAACATCCCTCCTCATCATCTCTCTCAGAGTGTCCCGCACAATGGCCACCAGCCATACTACTTCGACTACTAACCACGCTGGCTCCCTTGTACACTACTACTTCTGTACTATATTCGCCCGGTCTTTCCATTTCTCTTTGATTCCTTGGCGTTGGTTTCGGAATCGTCCAATGGAGACACCACAGCATTTCCTTGTTCTGGACTTCACGTTGTTTGTCTTTCGTTTCCTACTTTCATCTGGTCTCGGTTTCGTTTCGCGGGGAGTTGGCGGTTACTTGCCATTTTAGCGTGATGTAAAGGAAAGAGAGAAAGGGATGATCTCATCCCTGATGTATAAAGTATAGAGTATGACAGATATGGAATAATCGATAATATATAATGATCACTCACCAGTGCCTCAATGCCAATAGCTATACCTGCCATACTTACTAGTCAAGTGATCTTCATACCTCTCTCACTTCCACTTCGAATATATCATACTCGCCATCTCAAGTGCATATTCTACTCTAACAAGTCGGGTGCCTACTAACAATAACCCTCCACTTATCCGGATGATCCAGCTCCCCACCAAACAAATGCCTGTGGTCGCCATCGTGGCACCCCTCCATAATCACCTGTGCGCCGTCCGCAATGTTACCAAACGACGGCAGGGACCGTGGTTCTTCGTCCTATTATTATCAAAAGTTAACAATAATCGCATCACCACACCCCTTACCCAGAACTCAGACACATCCGATGTCCTTCCGCGTACGGGTATGGGTAGAGTCAACCTTGGAACTCACGTCATTACACCAGTGGATCGAATCCTGCCATTCACAGCTGACGCACTTGCAGGAATGGTGGTCGAGTCTGGGCTTCCCCTTGATTTTATGTAGGTGGACGATGTCGTGGACGATGCCTCTCCTAGATGCGCCGAGTTTCCAGTCGTTGTAGCATGTTAGTGTGTGGCGTTGTACTCGTGAGCCTCGGGGGCGTTCGGGCTCGGGTCGATGGCGGCGTTGTTGAGATCAGGGGTGATTTTGGAGGGGGTTGGGTTCTGGATTTGCTTTGTTAGGGATGGATTTGGGATGGGGGAATGGGTGGGAATGGGAATAGGACGTACAGCTGCAGCTGTCAAGACGAGCAGGGAGATCATGGTGGTGGCTAGGAGGCGCATTTTGGTATATCTACCGTGGTTCCTAACTAGATGGAAGTAAGCTTGGAGATGACGGGATTTGATAATGCAAGGCTACTCTGCAGAGAGGATGGAGCATTTATGTCGCCTCGGTGCTACCGTCCAGGGTAATATTAAAGCTCCAAACCATGCCCAAGAGAGAAGGCCGATGGGGACATATGAGTGTCCCAGGCTTTGTATGCAGTGCATGTGCTGTGTTTAACACCTTTGAGGCTTCTACAGTTCAAGGCAGCTGGGTTGTTCTCCAGGTGTCGAAAAAAAAAGGCCAGTAGTACAAGCCGCCCTCGTGATGGCTTTGTACAAAGGGTAACAGGGTCACAAGTAGTCAAAACTACAACGGCAGGTTTGTTTCAGAAGCTTTGGCAGTGGACTCTGCCTTCGACACTGGTTGTTTGTTGGACTTGAGTTGATTCATATGTATTCTAACTCTAGTAGCGGAGCTGGAGTGACTTGATGCGCTGTACTTGAGAGCCATCTGGTGGTGTGATGTTGATGTCTATGCATCGCAGCAGCGCCGGTTCTTAGGGAACGTAGCTGCGGTTTCTAAGTCGTGCGCGCAGCTGCACTCGCAGGGAGAAACCGGCGTAGCCCAGGGCACCGTGAATGGGTGAAAGCACTAGCCGTAAAAGAGCTCACCGTGGCAGTTGGTCGACCAAATCGTCCAGATAGTGTCTTTCGTGGTCATGAGTCGCTGTTCATCCCGCCTTCGTCTTCCTCGCCTTGATTGCAGCGATAAAGTCCTTGCTCTTCTGGCTAGGAACGACGTAAATCTTCACCAACTCATCCACAACCTCCACATTACTCCCGCTGAGAATCTGCAGGAGCGGAAGCTTCTTGCCCGCCTTGATAAGGCCACCAGTGTGCGTATCCATGTAGCAATCCACGTTCTGAATCGTATATTCCTTCTTAGTATCCCACGGCAGCGGGAAGATATACTCCAGATGGTCCTCAATAGACGTCGCCTCCGGGAATCCCTTGATGAAATCGGACTGCGCGTCCATCGGGTACAGCAGCACGGTCGGGAACTCAAGCGTACTCTCCGGCGAGAGCGGGTCAGGCGTGAGTCTGATATTCGCGTCCTCCATCTCAGGCGGCTGACCGGTCTTGCGGGTGCGGATTTGGCGCGCACGCAGGGCTGTGCTCAGTAGCAACTTCTCCTTCTTCGTCCGCTCGTCCTCGGCTTTGCGTTTCGCAGCTATCCGTTCGAGAGAGGCTTTTCGGTCGGCGATCTTGGACGAGACGGTTTGGAGGGGTTTGTTGTTTGGGTCGAGCGTCAAGCCGCGGGCAGCAACGTCTTCGGCTTCAGGGATCTTGTCGAGCGCATAGAGCGCCATTGCGGAGCGGTAGTAGGCTTTGACGTTCTTGGGGTTCAGCTTTAGGACGGCGGCGCAGTCGAGCGTCGTTGAGCGGTAGTTCTCTGCACATCATCACGTTAGCCAACGTATCTGGTCATACCTAATGACCTCCCAAACAGGGTATTGACGTACTCAGCTCCAAGTTGCACAGCGCCCGGTTGATATACGACGCCTCCTCGACCTCCCGCTGCAGCCTCTCCTCCTCGTTCTCATCCTCAGGCTTATCCCACTTCTGCTCCTTGGACCGCAGCACCGCAAGGCCCTTGGTATAGTATTCCTTCGCATCGATCCACCTCTTCTCCCTCGCCGCTTCGTTGCCCTGCTCGCGGAAATTCTGCGCGACGTCGCCGCGCGTTCCCTCGTTCTGGAGCGCACGGAGCGCATCTAACATGATATTCTCGCCGTCTATCCGCGTATCTGTCAGTACTCCTCTTATCCTCGTTTCGGGGAGACTAGGTGAACTCACTCTCATCCCCCGCCTTGCTAATATCCGTCATAAACAGCGGCGTCTTGTTCAGGATATCCGCGAGCTCATCTGTCGTATGCGACTCCACGGCCGCCATAGCGGGTGGAAGCTTCGGCCCCTGTCCATCCTGCTCTAATTGCTTCAGGCGTTCTTCGTTTCCGGGGACGGGCAGCTCGGGGCCTGCGGTGGGCGGGGTCGTTGGTTGCGGGGGAACGGCGTTGAGGTCTAGCGACTCGTCGAAGTCGTCGGGGAGTTCTTCGATCCGCGGATGGGCTGACATTGTGACTATCCGACGGTTCGGCCTGGTCTAGTTCCTGGCGGTTTGAGCAGTGATGGCCGTGAGGGGCTCGTCGGAGTTTGTATGATGCTTGGGAGAAAATTTGAGGCAAACGGTGCAAACACGTGGGGGAGGGCTAGCCCTATACAGGTACAACGTATACAGAGCAGAGTAGTAGACAGAAATGATCTGTAGATGGTGCTAGACTGGCCATTGCTTTATTGTTTCACTACTTGGTACTGAGAGTAAAGCTTGGTGTACTCTGGTGTTATAAGGTGCATGCAGATGGCGTTTGCTGCGGCTGAAGAACTACTTCTTTGTCTCCGCGACAGATATATATCCAGATGCTAACCAGGGCAGCATACAACCACCTCTACAATCTACTGATCTACCACTCAACCCATTCTTCTACAAACCAAGCATCTACACACCTACATCTCAAGGCAAAATGACCCCCTTCACGATCTCCGCCCTCCGAAACCTCCCCTCCCTAACTTCCGACCAAAGGACAGCATTGATAGACTCCATTGCCAAGAAGATGACAACGACCATGATCACAGTCTCGCAAGAGATCGAGAACGGCAATCTAGACGCCGACAACACGGCCCCGATGCACAAATTCATCAGGGTCATCCTGCGCCACGACCGTGCACACCAGCGGAAACTCGAGCGGAAGGTCGAGCGTTACCAGCGCCGAGCGCGACTCTGGCGGGCGGAGCGGCGGCGGATACAGAGCGAGTTTGCGGAGATAGTGCAGGTTTTGCGAGAGGCTTTGATGGAGAAGACATCGAAGGGTTCAAAAGCGCGGCCACCGCTACGGCCGAATTCGGGATCGGGCGACGGTTCTTGTGGCGAGTTGGGCGAATCAAAAAGCGCACAGTAAGAATGGGAAATCGAGACTGGGCCGCGATATGGAGCCGGTTGTCCGTTGTTTGAAGGGGAAGTTCCGAGGTTGACTGGCGTTTTACGGGGGTGAATGTGAGATGAGGTTTCTCGGCCGGGTGTTGGATTTCGCTGGTCGGGTTTTATCTATCGGTGTCTGCAGGAAGAAATACAGGGGTTAGAATCTGATAGAACTGAATTTTCGCATACCTCGTGGCCTTATCCTTAACCATCGTATTCAAGCCAGAATTCGAGAGTAGTAGATAACCGGAGGGAAGAACCTCGGTTTGACGTTTTCTTGGATTTTCGGGAGGCCGAGGCTCCACCGTTCTCGCAGAAGCGCATGTGTTGGTCGCCATCCTGAATACCTTCATATCTTCTTCTCTTTCTCCTCTCTTCTCAATCACCTTGATATCCTCCAAACCGTACCTTCATCATGAGCACAACCGGAGATTACGACGCCGTCCGACGCGACATCGTCGGACAACTGAAGAAGCCCAATTACGATGACGGCAGCGCAGGCCCCGTCTTCGTCCGTCTTGCGTGGTTCGTACCCTTTCTCAGTGACATCGGATTTTCCGAACAACGGGTGCTAACCGATTTGCGATCCTAGGCACTCCTCCGGAACATACGACGCTGCAAGCGACACCGGCGGCTCCAACGGCGCTGGCATGCGATATGAAGGCGAAGGTGGCGATCCCGCAAACGCCGGTCTCCAGCACGGCCGGGCCTTCCTCGAGCCCGTAAAGAAGAATCATCCCTGGATCACATACAGCGACCTGTGGACGCTCGCGGGCGTCGTCGCAATCGAAGAGATGGGCGGGCCCAAAGTCGCCTGGCAACCCGGCCGGACCGACTATGTCGACGACTCCAAGATTCCTCCGCGCGGGCGATTACCCGACGGCGCTCTGGGCGCCGAGCATCTCCGCTTTATCTTCTACCGTATGGGCTTCAACGACCAGGAAATTGTATGCTTGACGGGCGGACATAATCTGGGCCGGTGCCATTCAGATCGGTCGGGGTTCCACGGTCCCTGGGTGAACAACCCGACGCGGTTCTCGAACCAGTTTTTCAAGCTGCTGTTGACGATGGAGTGGAAGCCGAAGACGTTGGAGAACGGTGTCAGTCAGTTTGTGTATGTTGATCCCGAGGCGGAGGACGACGAGGAGCCGCTTATGATGCTGCCGACCGATGTTGCTTTGAGGGATGACCCTGCGTTCCGGCCTTGGGTAGAGCGGTATGCGAAGGATAAAGAGCTGTTCTTTGATCACTTTGCGAAGGTGTTCGCGAAGTTGATCGAGCTGGGAATCAAGAGAGACGAGACCGGGAAGATCACAAACACAGATAACGTCAAGGGAGGTTATATCTCTGCGCCGAAGAAGAGCGATGAACCAACTGGGCCTCCACGTCCGCATACAGCTCAGCGGGCTGCTAAGCTGTAGATGGTGTGCTGGAGTTCGATGTCGTTTCTTGTATATATCCGGGTTCTGCGTGTTTGGGTTCGTTAGATTCCGTTAGATTTAGACGTTAGATGGATGCATCCTAGAAAGGATGGGATAATATACCTTTGAGAGCAATTCGTCTGGGACTGGATGTTAAAAGGACTCGCGGTCAGACCACGTCGAAAGTGCGGGGAAGGTGTCCTTTGTGTCTGGGCCCCTGGGGTGGTTGCGGTTGCGGTGCCTTCCCTCGGCACAATGCAAATAAACCATCCATGATTGGCAGGACAGCCACTAGCCTGGAGATGACAATACTACACTGCGATTATTGCACGTATTTCAAAGTCCAGTCCAGCTGGAACGATGGTAGACGAAAGACAAATAATCATACATATTGACTGTAAACACCGCAGCGCGAAACAACAAACCAATTCTGCTAGTACAACGAAACTACAAGCAAAACAATCTATTCGCGAGACCCCCGCCCTCTATCCTCCTTAGTCTTCTCCCTTCCCCTGCGTTCCCTCTTAAGCTTCTCCCTGGAGCCGCTGTCCCTCCCACGATACCTATCCCTGGAGCTGTCCTCCTTCTCACGATGCCTATTCTTGGAGCTGCTTTCCTTCTCACGTTGCCTTCCCTTCCGGCGTCGCCTTTCCTTCTCGGCGTGACGCTCTGCGGCCTCCAGTTCGCTCTCCATCTCACGATGTTTATCCTCGGAACTGTCCTCCCTCTCACGTTGCCTTTCCTTGCGACGTTGCCTTTCTTCCTTCTCGGCGTGACGCTTTGCGGTCTCCAGTTCGCTCCCCGTCGGCCCATCCGCAGATAGGCCTCCATTGATCATAGCAGCGAGGTCATGTTTTGGTGGCCCGGCTATATCATGGACGTTGCCCTTCTCACGCCGTTTGTCGGCGGATAGACCTCCCTTGATCATAGTAGCAATGTCGTGTTTTGGTGGCCCGGCTGCATCAGGAGCGGTACGCTTCTCCCGCGATTCGTCGGCGGATAGACCTCCCTTGATCATAGCAGCGAGGTCATATTTCGGTGGCCCGAGTGCATCATGGGCGGTATGCTTCTCCCGCGGGTCGTCGGCGGATAGACCTCCCTTGATCATAGCTGCGAGATTGGGCCTTGATGGCCTGGCTGCATTCTGGGCGGTATGTTCTCGACTATCCTTGGTTTCTTGCCTGCGATCATCGCGCTCCAAACCTGCTTCCATTTGGACAGACCTGTTCTGATAAACAGGAAACGTAGGCTTTGGCGGCACGCTGTTATCTGCAGGGGTAGGCTTCTGGGCCTCTGGTTTCGGCTCTGTTGGTCCGCTGGCTCCCAAACCTGATGTTCTCCCAGCAAGCCTTTCTTCAGTAATTGTGCTTAAACGGCCACCCTGCCTGTGTGATGAGACCGAGCGTGTCCTAGCCCGATCACTCACACATATATCCATTCTTGAACTGTACCTGCGTAATGGGTATCGGATGAATTGAGGACTTGAAGGTGGCATCCTCCCTCTATCAGTGGCCTCAGCTGCTTCCCCAGGTGCAGCTGCGTGTGAATCTGGAGCTGGTTGATCTTGTTTCGTCTTTTTGGATGACTCCTTGTCCTCAGCATGTGCAGGTGGATGTGGTCTCTTGGGGGCCGAGCGCTTGGTCTCGGGGCTTTGAATACCCTCAGAGCTGGACTCTTCCATTTCTGGTGGAATGTAGCCGTCGGGGGCGAGTTGGAAGTGTTGAGCATCCGGAGGCTTCACTATTTCATCACGCATCCAGGGGTAGTCGCGCGCGGACTGCGGCAAGTCGCTGGTGGTAGCCCACGGCTTATGATTTTGAAGTGTTAGAACGCCCCTGCCTTCTTCCAACCACATATTGGAGACGGTATGCACGGCCTCAGCCAAGACATCCGAGGACGGATTCATAACACGTTCATAGAACAGCAGTGGTATATCTCCCTTGCACCACCATTTCGGGGGCACTTTGCACCCATCATGTTCCCTTCCTAGACTCCCCTCAACAATCAGTCCGTAGTTCGAGCTTTCATACATGCCAACTTGATAAGTGGAAGCTTCCCCAGGCTTTGCAAAGTCCCAGAAAACACGGCATGAACCCCCGTCATGGTAAATGCCCCCGAGCCAGCGATAAACGGCCGATTCATCCTGGGAAACAGCTCCTGCCCGTCGATATTTGACAGTAACGTCCTCTGTGTGCCCTAGAATCATGACCCCCAGAGGCACTGTGACAACTAGACGAGGAGGGAGTTTCAGAAAGCTCCTCTGGAGACGAACGGCATCTTCCTTAAAGCATTTCTCGCAAGGCTCGGTCCGAACAGCATCAAAAGTGCGGTCAAATAGTTCCTGCATCGTTACGCCCTCCCAATCCCTTGCATCCTCAAGGAGTGGTACGGAGTTGTGACAACCTGCCCCCTCACGCACAAGATTCTTTATACAGTCACAACTACAGGCATGATCGGCGTAGTTGATCATGAACTGGCCGAGGCCTTTCGAAACAGCATCCCAGATGGGGCGGATGGCTGCGGGGTTGTCGCCTTCGAAGTTACCCATCTCGGCTAGTATCATATTTCGAAATTGCTCTTTCAAGTCAGCGCCAGTACCTTCCGTGCACATGTCCCAGTTGACATCGCAGAGCTCTACGAAAGCTCGCTGCAGCTGGCTTGTTTGGGTATACCAGATAGGGTCTTTACGGTCGAGATTCGTAGACCCAGCATCTAGCAGCTTCCCTACTGTAATAACACAGTCCATAACATCAGAGTCTTCGCTGTAGATCGGGCCACGCCCTTTCACGGCACAGAGCTGGCCGCTACGGTCAAGAGACAGCCTGCCATCGTCATCTTCGGAGACCCGCGCCTCGGAGATTGCAGAGATTGGCCGAATCACGGTCTGCAACAGATCCTCGGGGGACGAGGCAAGAATACGCCGAGGTGGGTCACGCGAGGCAGCACTTGGGTGCCGCTCCAGTCCCGAGTATGCGATTTTGATCATTGCCCTTTGAACGGCTTCTCGCACCTGATCTCGTTCCCATCCAGGCAGATCACTTTCTCCAGCTAACTTTGCAGCATATGCAAAGTAGTTCTTGACAGCGGTATGCACATGGAACTTGGGATCGGACGGATAAAGTGCCTGCTCCACGTATAAGTCGGTCCACAGTTTTGGTGCCTGCGCGGGTCGTAAAAACTCATCACCAGTACGATGAAACCCGGATGGAAGATCAGGAAAGTTTCGACTAATAGGCAAGTACCATAGTCTCGTGTTCTGGTCTATTGGGATTCTTGTAAAGTCGAGCAGTCGGGGGCCAGCATCCCGCGTGCAGGCATCAAACTCTTGGAAAGACTCGGGCCGGTGATGCTCCGCCGTGTAGTACATGAGCTTTTGAATAGCGAAATCATATTCCGCTACCCTTGCAAACCCAAGATTAATATCAAAACCCCAGAAGTAGTAATCATACCAGCGCTTGTAATCTGCCTTGTGTGCCCGTCCAAAATGCGCGAGCTTTTTGGTTTTCAAGAACCTCCAGTCGACGGGGTGATGTGGCAAAACATCCAAGTTGAACCTGCGCCCGTATTCGGCTTCGTATGGAGGGTTTGCATAGGTATAGTTGTTCATATTGGGCAATGGAATCATAAATTTCCCGCAGCATCTGATCAACAGGAAGAAGTGGGAGAGAGGCGTGTACGGATTGTGCAAGGACCCATTTCAAGACGAGAGAGTTTCAAACAACAATATGTTCGAGTATGCAGCCTCGCTTTGCCTGAGGGCACCGACGACAAAGAATGCTCATTCTCAGAGATCTGACCCTGGGGTGCCTAAAAAAAGCAGCCCACAGCCGACAGGCCTGAAAGAACAAGTGAAAGGTAAAATTGTTCATTTTTTCCGAGAGATCAGGTATGGATTCATGGCGATCATAGGCCACGGGCAGGCCACAGGCATGAACCACATAGTGTCAGATTGTGGCATCCTTTGTCCACAGTGGCTACCGGCGGTCGTCGACAGTTGCATCAATGGCTGCATGGTGGGAAGGATTTCCCTCAAACAAAGACCGCTAGGTGAGACTCGACATTTCTTAGCAAGATCCACTCCATCAGAGTCTAGTCAAGGAGGAGAGCCAATGCATGGTGCCATCTCAAGCAACCCTTGCGGTAAATGGTGGTGGTCGTTATAGAGATGCAACGTCTCGTCGCGTCAACTATGATATTAGTCTAATAGCAAAGACCGAATAAGTCGAAGTACAAGTACAGGCTTTGACAGCTGGGACAAAGATTTTGGTATCCTGCAGTTCACGCAATGAGACCAGCTTTGAGTGCTGCTGTTGGTGACTGTTTATGCCTCGAGCATAAATCAAATTAGTCAGGAGGCTTAGTGAGAGAAGAAAGCTGTCACATGATAGACTAGCTGTATTCGACCTAGCGCGTGGTCAAGCGAGCCCTCCAAGCGACCATTCCTGACTCGGTTAATCCGATCCCACAACGGGCGAGCAAAGTTGAAGCCGCCAGAGCCCTCGATTTAACCTCCTTCTCACACCTCTCGCTGTCGACAATCAACTCGCGATCCCGTTCGCGCCCATCGCCCATCATGTGTACGTGCTACATCTGGCATTCCTTTCCTGCTCTATCCTGCCCATTCGGCTGCTCTTCTCGCTCTGCTCGACTGTTCTGCGAAAAATGGAATTTGGTTGATTTCGGGGGAGGATTTTGAAAATCGGCAGCAGCACCGCACAGAACAGAACAGACAGCGAGATGATTGCGAATTTTCACACACAAAAATTATTCAACGCAACTGGATGGCAAGGGAATCAGGCTGACTGGGTTTCTTCATACAGCGCTCGTGTCCGGCGAGAAGACGAACTTCCAGTACATCCTTCGTCTGCTCAACACCAATGTTGACGGCAAGGAGAAGATCATGTACGCCTTGACTCAGGTCAAGGGTGTCGGTCGCCGTTACTCCAACTTGGTCTGCAAGAAGGCCGATGTTGACCTCAACAAGCGGTATGTCTACGGCTTTTCTCCAACGCACAACGCACCCATCCAATCATTCCATCCACAACCCAGCAAGAAAACTCCGAAAATCATCTAATAAGTTCCTTCTACAGTGCTGGTGAACTCACCACCGAAGAGCTCGAGCGCATTGTCACCATCCTCCAGAACCCCACCCAGTACAAGATCCCCAGCTGGTTCCTGAACAGACAGCGCGACATCGTCGACGGCAAGGACTACCAGGTCCTCTCCAACGGTCTCGACAGCAAGTACCGTGAGGATCTCGAGCGCCTCAAGAAGATCCGCTCCCACCGCGGTCTCCGTCACTACTGGGGTCTCCGTGTCCGTGGTCAGCACACCAAGACCACCGGTCGCCGTGGTCGCACCGTCGGTGTCAGCAAGAAGAAGGGATAAGGGTATGCGCAAATCGATCTCTTATACTTTCCTTTTTTGCTGGGTTGTGCTGCTGGGTATCGGGATGCATGTTGGTGTGTTTTTAACGAAATACCAAGGGTATCTGGTGTCGAATATGGACGCGGCCGGACCCGGAAAATGAAAAGATTCATACCAATTCGAATGAAAAAATAAGATCAACCCGCCTTCTGTCTTCAGTAGCCTGCGAGTAGGTCTGCCTTCCTGTAGCTCGGGCCTAGACATGGCCTTTCTAGGTCCTTCGTTGGTGTCAGTCGAGTCAAGCACTTCATGATCGTCGTCTTGAAGCGTACTCCGTGAAGGACGAACTTGCCACCGTCACTTCGCTGCCATCAGCTCCGTAATATGTATCTTGGCCCTCGAGTGGCCCTCGAGTACTAGCAATCACGAACGAATGATCTTCGCCTCCGCATTCACATAGCAGAGGTTGCTTATCGCCGGCCTGATCCTTATCAAGGGACAGACCTGACTCTTATCAACACATTCGAAAGACAGATGCGAATCATTATCATCAACCCCGCTATAGAATGTCGATTCCATGCATTTACGGGCTTTGCTCGCCGCAAAAAGTCCCTTTGGTGGAGTATACCTATCCCTGCAATTCGTTATTAAAGGTATTTTCAGTGACTTTCACCCATCTGTCAGTTGTCAATCTACCCTGTACCCATCACCCCAGTAACTTTGTCTCTCGACGAGGTTTGCAAGGGATTAATGCTCGAGTAGATCATTAATCTCTTGCCCACAAATCAAGACTACAGTGTTGTAGATGTATCCATTTATATATCTACGTCTTTATTTGGAGCACATACCAAGATAGTCTATATTAGAGAAAAGACTAGTCGTACAATGCAAGTATAGAAAAAACCAAAGGTCTGAGAAATAGCATATTCGCATTGAGAAAGCACCAAACAACTATAACAAGGAAATCATGTTCTGAAGCACTAAAAGAAAACTAAAGCATATTCGGCCGGCGTGAGATCTATAGAGTCGCGTCTAATCTAGAACCACTCACCACCGAGCCAACGGTTGAAGAACTCGAGAGAAGCTTCAGGCTGGTCCATGGGGACCATGTGGCCACCGCCAAAGAGACGCATGAAGGTGAAGTTGCCGTGGGACTTGACCTGGCCAATCTTCTTGCCGGTGTGCTCGTTGTCGACGATCTTGAGGTCCTCAAGGGAAGCAGCGGCGAACTCTTTGTGGCCGGGCCATTCAAGAGCCTCGGCCCAGGCCTTGTTTCCAAGCCAGTTGCAGATGAAGTCAGCATCACCAGCGTAGATGAGGACAGGGATCTGCTCAAGGATGCCGGGAACAAGACGGTGGAAAGGCTTCATCCAGTCACCGTGGAAGAGGAAGTTGCGGTTGATGTCGAAGTTGCAGGAGTCATAGCCACTGACTTCGGCACCGACAGCCGCAATGACTTCGGGCTTGTTCAGGTACTCGGTGACGTAGTCCATACCCTTGTAGCAGAGGCTGGTGCCGGGATCGCAATCGGTGCGAACGTCGTAAACATTGCGTCCGGTGCGCTGGTAAGGAGCGAGAAGGGCGTTATTACAGTAGATAGAGGCAGGAACACAGACCCAAGCACTCTCACTGCTGTAGCAAGACTCAATCATAGACTGGCACCGGCCCAGGGCATTGTCCATGGACTGGCAGCTAGCCTCATCCAAAACGGCGGGGTAGCCACCGTCACCGCAGGCCATGGGGCGGTAGTATTCGTACTGGGTGAGACCATCGGTCAGACCGTTACCAATGAGGACGGACTTGAGGTTGATGTTGCGCTTCTGGTGAGAAAGAATCTCAGAAGTGAAAACGGGAATGTAGTGGCCAGCGTAGGATTCTCCAGCAATGTGGAAGTCCTGCTCAGCATACTCAGGGAACTGCTTGAAGAAGAGGGTTAGCAAGGCGTAGACGTCCTTGCCAGCAGCGACAGTGTCGCTAACAGCGCTGCCGCTGTAAGAGTAGCCAACGTTGACGGGCTGGTCCAAAAAGATCACGGAAGCGTTGGCGTTCCAAGAGTAAGGGTTGTAGACTGGCTTGGCGTTCTTGTCGATACTGCTGGGGCCAAGCTCCATGAAGAGACCAGTAAGAGATGAGCAGCCAGGGCCACCGTTCAACCACAGGACAACAGGGTCGTTCTTGGGGTCATTTCGAGACTCAAAGAACCCTTCTAGCAGTTAGCACACACTCTAGCAAATACAGACAACCACTTACAGTAAAACAGATGCTTATCATTCTCGTTATCATCCAGATAGCCAGTGTACTGCTTCACATCGGGGTCGATGCCAAGAGAAGCCGGGTCGGTCTTCTTGATCCTCAGATCATAAGCCTCAAGCTTACCCTCAATCTCCCTCTCCTTCTCACCATTCTCACCAGTCACCCAGACGCTCTGAACATCAGCACCACGAACAATGTGGTCCCAGTGCGAGTCAGGGCGGCGGGTGTGCTTCTTCGGCAGAGAGAAGACAGGGTTGTGGTCAAGAGACTGGGGGAAAGCATCGGCAACCTCCTCCCAGAGATCACGAGCCTCGTCAGAAAGAGTCTTAAGATGTTCCTGGAAAGCCTCGAGAGGCTTGTTCAGTTTGGGCAGGTTCTCCTGCACGGCGTCCTGGAAGGTGTTTCCGAAGTCCTGCAGACCGCCGAGGACCTGCTGGGCCGGTGTAGCGGCAGCGGCCGCTCCGACCAGCAATGTAGCTGGGAGAACTCTCATATTGATGATCGTATGACACGATGATTGAAGCAGATGTCAGATGGAATGGATGAAAGGGAAAAGAGCCGAGATGATGGTACACCCAGGCAGCCGAGGACCTTCGTAGGCAGGGAGCTTATCAGCAATGGGGCCAAACAAAGAGATGACGGCAGGTGACAACAAAGAGGAAACACTTACGAAAATCCAACTGTATACCCTGAAAGAAGCAGCTAGCAAACCAGCTACTCACTGACAAGATACAAGATGAGGAGAAAGAAGCAGCAAGGTGAGGAGAGATGGAGATGGAGGGCCGGGTGAGGAGGCCCGGGCGGTGGCAGGCGATGACGCTGATAGCAACCAAGGGGAGGCAGCCAATCAGGGCACGACCCACAGATAGCGCAGTCACGGGGTACTTGGAGTCACGCTGAGTCATCTACGGGACAGGGCCCACAGCATGTGACGTCGATTATCGATACTGGCCGCCGGGCACGAATTTATCGTCCGCAGCGCGAAGAGATATTTATCCCGCTTGTACAAAATCAAACAAACCCTCAACCGATAGAATCGACATTCCCTCGACCCGCTCGGCACCGCCAAAATGCCCATCAACCAACCCTCAAACCAAATAAAATTCACAAACGTCTCAGTCGTGCGCCTCAAAAAGGGCAAAAAGCGCTTCGAACTAGCCTGCTACAAGAACAAACTCCTAGAATACCGCTCCGGCGCCGAAAAAGACCTCGACAATGTCCTCCAAGTCCCCACGATCTTCCTCTCCGTCTCAAAAGCGCAGACCGCCCCCGCCGCAGAAATAACGAAGGCCTTTGGCGCCGGCACGCCCGCCGACGAAATCAGAGAGGAAATCCTGCGCAAGGGCGAGGTGCAAGTGGGCGAGCGTGAACGGAAGGAAATCGCAGAGCGCATCGAGAAGGAAGTGCTGGATATTGTTTCCGGACGGCTGATTGATCCGACGACGAAGCGGGTCTACACACCGGGGATGATTTCCAAGGCGCTGGATCAGTTGACGGCGGCGAGTGGGCAGTTACAGCAGCAGCAGGCGGCACAGAATGGAGAGGGTACAGAGGGCGATGAGGATGCAGGGGCACCGGCGCAGCCGAGGAAACCGTTGTGGACGGGCGTGAACCCGAATAAGTCGGCGAAGAGTTTGGCGCTTGAGGCAATGAAGGCGCTTATCGCTTGGCAGCCCATTCCGGTTATGAGGGCGCGGATGCGTCTTCGGGTTACTTGTCCTGTATCACTGCTCAAGCAGAGCGTCAAGTCTGCGGCGCCCGCTGGGTCAAATAACAAGGAGAAGGAGGCGCCGTCCGGTGGCGGCTCGAAGAACAAAAAGGGTGGGAAGGGGAAGAAGGGTGCTCGTCGTGGCGACGACTCTGAGTCTGAGGGGGAGGGTGCGCCGGTACAGCCGAAGGGACCGAGCAACGTCAAAGATAAGATCCTTAGCTTCATTGAATCCGTCGAGTCGCAGGATATTGCCAGCGATGAATGGGAGGTTGTCGGTTTTGCGGAACCTGGTGCGTTCAAGGGTCTAAATGAGTTCGTTGGCAATGAGACACGGGGCCGAGGACGAGTGGAGGTTTTGGATATGGCGGTTACTCATGAGGACTAAAATGTTGTGGATGAATGTATGGATGGATAGATGACTCTATTGGAACGACTGATGATAGAATTACGCATGACCTGCATCAAAACAAAAAACTCGTGTATATAGCTAACAATGCACAAAGCCAACCCCATACTTGTAACAGAACACCAGCAGAGACAGACCAGTAAGCAAATTCCCAGCCAACGCCAAACCCGCAAGCAAGAGCTGATTGAACGCCATACCAGAGTTCAACAGCAGAGGATATCCTACCCCGAAACAAGCAGCACAACATCCTTACCAGCGCCCAGCTCCCTCGCAAGTCTCACAGTCTCCAAGACGGCATGGCCGGTCGCCAAACCCGGCACAATCCCCTCACTCTCAGCCAGAATCCTCAAACCCTGTACAGCCTCCTCACTCGATGCCGTAACCGTCTCCAACCGCCCGATATCCTTCCAATGCGCCAACTCAGGCCCTGCGCACTGGAAGTTCAGATCTGGGGAAATGGAATGCGAAGGGAGGATCTGGCCATTCTCGTCTTGAAGCAGGAGAGTCTTGCACCCGTACATGACGCCCACTGAGCCGTGGGTTAATGGAGCTGCATCGGAGGCTTCGACTGCTATGAGGCGCACACTTGGGTCGGAAATGAACGGGGCGAACATGCCTAGGGCAGCGGCGCCCGATGGACCGGTGGCAGAGACGAGGGCCGAAGGCCTGAATGCCTTGCCGGGTGGTTTGGCGACGCAGTTCCTGATCTCCTGGCCTAGTAGAGATTGGAAGGTGCGGGTGATGGTTGGGAGTGGATGGGGACCAACAGTGCCGGTAGTGATATGGTAGGTCGAGTCAAGGCGTGTCAGTGAGTAGCGCAGGGCTTCATTTGCTGCCGCTCGGAGCGTGCCACTACCGTCGTTTTTGATCGTGCATTGCACACTGATCACATTCGCACCGAGCCGTTTCATCTCCTTGACGCCGTCGGGCTGTGCGGCGATATCAGAGGAACCCATGAGGATTGTGCATTTGATATTCATGCGCGCGCACATAGTGGCACACACAAGACCGTGTCCCGCAAGCGCGCAGTCCATGGCAATCTCCGTCTTTCCGACATAACGGGCGAAGAGGATCTGGCCTACGATGTTGCGTGTTTGATAGCTGGCGTAAGGATTGAGGTCCTCGCGTTTCAGCCAGATATTCGCCCCACCAACGGCCTGGGTCAGGTTCTGGGCTAAATGAAGAGGACTGGGGCGAATAAGGGGGCAGGCAGAAAAGTCTGCCCAGAAACTGTCGTCTGAGATGATGCTGTGGAATACACTGGGGAGATCAAGCAGGAGGCTCATCTGCAACTCTGGAGCGAATTGGCCGCCAAATCGCCCAAAGCGTGTTGGGCTATCAACGGCAGGTATTTCGATGTGATGCCTAGTCCATGATGGAACGTTCAGGAAATCCGCGAGGCCCAAATTGAGGTTGTCAATGAGCAGCCTTGAGTATTTCTCTTTGGGTACACGCGGAATGACTTGTCTGTCCTCTTTGCCCCGTTTCCACCGAGCTTGGTAACGATAATTTCGAGAGCGGATACGGGGTTTGGCCGTCACAGGCATGTTGGAGGGGTGCAATGATTCAGATAAGTATATGGCGAGAATGCAGTGTCGGCTGCTATAGAGGTGGGCAAAGTGCGGCTGAGTACGGGATAGAAGATCAATTCAAGAAGTTCACGTACGCCAGAGGATTTATATGTTTCTTTCCCGGCTTCCTTTTTCCTTCTCGTGTACGAACAGCGAGGCCAAAGGTGTCTTCCAATCACCCATTAGGAAACATCCGAGCTCAGCATGAACTTAGCATGCCACGCCGGTGACGCCATCCCTCTCCATAGACCAGCGAATAACCTTTATTGCTCACCTGCATGATCTCCAGACTTTGATTGAAGAACTAGCACATGAACAAGGTTCGAGATTGCCTCACCTGTCTCAAGAGTGTGAAGCCCGGGTGATCGGAGCGATGGATATGCAGCATCGACGGCGGTCAAAGCACATAGTCACAGCACATGGTCAAGGCACATGATAGCCCTAAAGGCCAGGGTCAGTAGGACTGCGAATGGAGCAGTGACTGCAGGGTTCCGCTAGAGCATGGTCCATAGCACCCTACCCAGGTGCTCGGGTTAAGAGATCCATATCCCACGATGTTGATCCGATGTAAAAAAGATCGTGGTGGCTCTATGATCGACGGTACACGCAGAACGATGACTCGACCTGGTTCCTTTTGTGCATAGTATGCAGGGATGGACATGACCGTGCAGGATTTTGGCAATGAGCCTGTAAATGCGAACCCAAAATTCAGTGCCGATACTGTAATCAATGATGAAGTTCATCCTCTTCAAGACTTCATTGCAGAGATTGCCGAGGTATTGCTGACTCGTCATAGCTTGAGGAGAGTCGAGACCACTAGCTTCACCGAGAGCACAATGCAGGCCACCCAGAAAGGCAGCGGGGAAAGGAAACTTGGAGAATGGAATAGACTTGGCGATAAAGAGGAAGCCGTCAACAAGGACAAAGTACCGGGCACAGAGTGCTTTATGGAGGATGTCGGCAAGAAGTGGCCCAGGTGATCTGTAGAAAAAGCAAAGAAACACCCTTAAACAGGTGCCTCGAACCGTCGGTTGGGGCTTCATTGTTGACGAAGCCACGAGCATGGTTCCACATCATCACCCTTCAAAAATTAGGATTTCGAGGGCATACAGCATGGGAATGAGTTCCAGGATGCTCTCCGTGACTCCACTGCCAGGCGAACATTGCTGCTTGCAGGCTGCAGCATCCGAGTACATATTGCTTTTTCCCGACACCGCAACTCACAGTGTGCTAGGAGAGATCATCTCAGGTGTCCGGAGTAGTATTTCGACCGTCCATGCCGGGACAAACTATCGATGGATGATCTTCGTGCCATGCAGCTGGGCGAGCTTGGGATCTAGAACTCGTGAAAAATGTACTGTCGACGATCGTACGCGGATCATGCTATGCAGGAGAGAATGTTTCCCGGAATTGATAGTGCTACGGAGTAGTAAAGGTCAGTAACCTACTATGCGCCGAGAAAAGCCTGAAGATCCGGCCGCAGCCTTACCTGGACCAGAGAGTACCTTGAGGGGGTCAAGGTTGATTCGGATATCATGATTCATGTTTTCGCGCCAAATCCAGCAATAGCATTGTTGTTCGTTCTTGTCCCAGCTTCAAGTCTTATGCTTCAAGCCTTGATGACGCTGGTGATAGACTGCGCTGTCGACAGGATCTGCGAGTCTGCAACCCATTCTTCCAGGCTGCGCACTGGACAGCTTCAATGGTGAAGTCGGCGCATATAGATGATCCGTGCGAGCTGAGTTAGAGTTGCCTAAAAGCTAACTAGCTGTATAATTGCGAGATTTCTTTTCTGATAGCCGAAGCAAGGTCGACGTCGCAGGAGGATGTGGCTCTTGCACGGTCTGCAAAAGCAGCTGCGGTACGATGCCTCGTCGCCCTCAGACTGAGACCGAGGATGCATGGTTGCAGATAGGAAACGCAAGAACCGCAGTTCATGTTGATAACCATTTTGCCGGTTTCAAGGTGGAATCAATCGCTGCGGTCGCCGGCAACTCTTCGGTGATGGTGGTGTTGAGACCTCAGTCATGGTGGAGAATGCGCGAGCTGGAGGCTTCGGCCGGGTCCGAGCGCCTGAAGTGTAAAGTCAATTCGGTACTTCCGTCGCAGATAGAGACTAGGAGAGAGAGAAAAGTCCGGAGTTCAGACTCAGGTCAGAATCACAGTTCCTGTTTCAGGTTCCTCAAGTTTCAAGAGAGAATTTTCGGTTTCAAGAAGCTCAGACGCGCGGTTCATGGCAGGACTTGTCTGGTGACGCCTTCTGAAACGACCCTATCAATCCCATACAATTAGGCTTTTCGCTGGAAGATTCAAGTTAATCCAACACTCGTTCGATTTCCACATGGCATATAGTCATACTTTGTCATTATGGGCTTGGCGCATGGTTGTACAGACTTTGTTGAATGATTCTGATGTATATCTAGCCTGAAAGCTACAGTAGTACACCATGCCCGATCTCCAGCGATGTTTTGATCTGGCTGACTTGAGTAAACTTATTCGTAAACGGTCATAAGGACCTCATGGTTTCAACGCCGAATGCATATTCGCTGCAAACAAAAAAAGACGATGCAAGAACAGGACAATGAAAAAAGTACCAAAGATAAAAGATATCCCACAAGCACTGCTTGAATGTTGGTTGTTTCCCCTCGAATCGGACGATGAGCGCGATAAGCAGGAACCCAGATTCTGTCAGTAGATCCTTGCCACCGGCTAAAAATAGGTCCTATAAGGAGGATGGAAGAAGATATCGAACTAGGTCGAGATGATGGCCGTGACGGGCGTAATAAAGGTCTTCTCAGAAGGTGTTTTGAAATGGCAAGGTAGATTTATGAACAGATCTGTACAGCGTTCAACGCATGTGATAGATCGTCCGGGGCGAACGGCGAGGGCATACCCTTTGTCGGTAAGGCCGACGTGGTACCCGATCGAATGTGCGGCGCGGTATTGCGGATGGGTTCCTTGGATTTTATTGGGGAGTCGTCTTCAAGAGGATCGAGGAAGAGCGTCATTGTTGAGTCGCTGAAGCTTTCTGGATCAACAGCGGTGATGGAAGACAAGGATGCAGTTGCCTGTCGATCTTGGATGAATTCGTCATGGTAGGCCGCCGGCGTCGCTGGTGATTGGTTAGCGAGTTGACCTCAACATAAGCCTTGGAATAAGGCAAGAGGCTTTGGCTGAGGCGGTACAAACCTTCACTAGACAGATGCACCCCTGGTAACCTGGGCCGGGCCTGGTCTGGAACTGGGTCGGCATCCTCCCGGGATCGTAGATAAGTAGATAGTCCGGCAGGGTCGTACAAGGTGAAAGTGATAGATCCGGGGAGCGCGGACGATCTTCCTGGGCTTTTTCGAACGACCACGCAGCCAGTCGCTTCTGGTGTTCCTTGTCGAATGGGCCCTTGAATTTCGATGGGGGAATCTCGCCTCGCCTGTAGTATACGATCTTGATTCCGGTGTCGGACGCGTTGCATTTGTTCCTCCCAAACAGCTTTCGTAACTTCTCGCGGAGACTCATCTTGGCGGAATCGGAAAGGTTCTAGGAAGGGAGTCGGCAGGGATGGCTCAGCAATTCGGTGTGGAGTGGAGGAGCGTCCTCGTTGAGCGATACGTCACAGCGGCAGAGGCCCTCCCAGCAAGGGGATTAGGACAGACGATGTGCGAGCACAGACAACAATCGAGAATCCGAACGGACCTTGGTATCATCGTTCGCAAAGGGCGTGGGTGCAGAAAGGTGGAAGGTGGAGGGTTATTGAGGAGGGAGGAGGAAAGAAGGAGGAAGGGAGGAAGAGGAAAGAGAAGTGAAGTCGAAGCAAGCCGGAGACGACTCAGACGAGGCAAGTCTCAAGAGGCTTAGAGAACTGTGTTGATTTGTGCAATAATGGGTATTATCGAATATTCACCCCCACACCAATCAATAAATACGGAATGATTGGAATCAGTGAAAGCGAGGCTGGGTCTGTTGGGGATTAATTATACAGGCCAATGGAGCTGCACTCGATGGGGAAAGAGTCGAGGCTGTTGATTGGCATCCGACTAAATGCCGTTTTGACCCCCCGCCGTTGCGCTTGACCCCAAGATCAAACTGTAGACTGTGAGAGACTTATCGTCGTCATAATCCCGCTGATCGGGAACCCGGTTGGATCCGGTGAAGGAGGCCGCTGCAGGAATTATGCACTCCCACGTCCAGCTCACCAAAAGCAATATCCCTGCATTGCGACGTGGAGGAAGAGGAGAGACTGAAGAGACTTAAATGTGTCTCTCCAGACTCCCGCATCCTGGGGATTATGGTGACATGGTCACTTCCAGCGAATAAAAGCAGCGCTGCTGGGTTACATCCGATTATCGCTTCTCCAGAGTCTAACCGTGGTCGCGCTGTTACTGTTAGGGCTCCAGGCTTACCAACCTTGCTCTCTAGTTCCTGGCAGGGCTTCTTTCTGCCGGAAGGGGCAGGTCTACCACTATCCAAGGTCGTCACCACTATCATCAGCATCATGGATACCTGAATTTCTCGATTCCGAGCTGCTGCAGCGAATGCTTCCAGAAGGGCCACTAAGCCTCTCGATCGGCGAGCCACTTTGACCCCTCAGGCGAAGGATCCAGTGCACGCCGTCTCTCTTGGCGAGGCTAATTGTCGTGATTGTCACCAGGATGGGCCGATGCCAGATGTCAGTTAGCAGATGGCCAAAGTATCGCAAAGCAACCTTATTCTTCATTTACCTAGGTACCTGGTAGCCGGTCACGGTCTCGGATACAGATTCCATTGATAAGTATGTTCGCCACAGTGTCCTCAACCTCCAAGTCTCGCTCCACCGGTCGGCACGCTTGTTCCGTGAGATACCGGAAAGTCGAGATCAACGACGACTTCACCGTCATCTTCATTCCTCACTTGGGCCCTCAATGACGTCTATACTCGATGAAAGAAACAGAGCCCGGCTTGCCTTCAGCTATTTGCCCTGTAATTGGACAGCTAAGCTACAGATCAAAGGCTGTTGTTTGAATAAGTTAATAACACTGATGCCCAACCTTCAGTAGCATGCAGATTACGACGTTCGAAAGCAACCAGGTAAACTACCTCGAATGTATAAACTTCAAGGGACTTATGCCTGGTTATAAAACCTCAATGTCTCAATCAAAATTGTATCATAGAAAGTGTAGGTTGACCGGAGTCCCTTAATAGAGTTGTTCATTGCCCGGAGATATATATACCGTAGCACAAGTCCGTAAGAAAACCAGAATTTCCTTGATGATGATTATGCCAGCACTTTCAAATAAGCATAAACATTGCTACTTTTGAGCTACCAGGGCAAATATTGAACTTCTGCCTTGTTGTTTCTATCACGGCCTACCCACTCTGTGCTCACATTATAGGGCATCCGAACCTGTCTGAAGCTATTGCTCCTATCCATATAGCGGTGATGTCATCGGCATGGCTCATACTAAAAATGAGCGAAAAAGAACAATAGCACCACATGAACTACTACAGTCCTGATAGGCTTGCTTACTGTTAGGCATATCAAATCTAGTCGATACTCTATACTTGTAGTTCTAGTACTGCTCAGACGGCCAGACGCTGGACTGGACTGCCTTAAGCGGAGTGGCTTGACCGGTGTCGAGCTAGGGCTGCACGCTGCAAGAAATCGTCGCTTAATTAAGAATCTGGAGTAGTCTATCTGCAA